>NW_017670525.1:79543-185376 GCF_001879085.1 Nicotiana attenuata
ATAGGGTTGGGGGGGAGGGTTTGGGTTTTAATAGTCATTATGGGTAGAAAACAAAATCTAAAATGCTACAGTAAGTGTAATGAAAACAAAATGGTTTGAGACAATCTATCCCAGATGCTTTTCTGACAAAATACCAAGTTAGTTATATTGTTGTGCTTCAACGGTCAGTTATACGTACTTGACAAGCACAATGTATTTTATATGTTAAAGTGCCAAAATTCCTGGCGAAAATATATACTTCTAACGTGTTGGGGGCTGCTTTGATACGAGGGATAAGGGATAATTAATTCTGAGATAAAATTTGAGATGAGTTTATCCCACATTTGGTTTGGATAAAATAGTGGTATAACTAATTTTGAGATTAGTTATTTTAAGATTGTAGTGTTCTTTCATCATGAGAAGGTGGGATAATTAATCCCGAAATAACTAATCCCGAGATAATTAATATTGTTTCCTAACCAAACGACCCTTTAGTGTTTTAAGTTTAACCGTGCCACTCTTTCTAGATATACATGCTAAGTTATATCAATACAGTTGATTCTTTTTCTTATACTCTTCCTCTTTATAAAGAAAATTAGAGAGTATAAAAATGGTTGATTTTTGCTTATAGATTTAAGTATACACTCGTGATAAAGTATAGAGTTAAATAGTAGTATAAAATAGTGTCATTGGTCAAAAAAAAAAAAAAAATAGTGTCATTGGTCATAAGAATGAAATGATGTGACTGTTCATGTAAAAAATATGGCATTCGTAATTTGAAAAAAGTGCAGCGGATTTCTGAGACTTGCAAACAAAGAACAAATAGACAATAAAATAGTGTCGAAGCAAAGATCCCAAAAAGCTGCCACCCCAAAAAAGAAAAGATAAAAGACAATTCTTAATGTGACGAATTATCAAATTCCAGAAATTTCATTGGGGTGCTGTCTCTTTATATTTTGTAAAATTCAAAATTATCAGTCACCAGAAATTTCATTGAGGTGTTTCATCCACATCATATGTCAGAAAATTTCTCGTTTTAATGGGAGTTAGTTTTATGAAGAAAAAAAATGATTCAAACAAAGAAGATAAAGCAAATATGAATAGTTAGAACATATAGTATCTAATAGAGAATCTAAACACCCGAGGATCCGTGGCGCAATGGTAGCGCGTCTGACTCCAGATCAGAAGGTTGCGTGTTCGATTCACGTCGGGTTCAAATCCCCCGATATCATTCGGATCAATCTTTTCTCCTTTTTTTTTTTTTTTTAATTATAGTATTTGTTAGAAATAAGTTAGGGGAAAAAGATTAATTTTATGGTCCACTTATAAATGAGATTTTTTCGTTCCTATACAATATTTCAAACTTGTTTACCAAAATTGTCTTAGATTTGTAATTTACCCGTTATAACCATAGTTTCTTTACAATTCATATACAATTCCTTTAAATAGTCTCCTTCCAACTGTGATTTTCTTTTTTTAAAGCGTGATTCACGCAAAAGGGAAACAAAGGAAAGAACCTGGGTTGCAACGGAAGAATCGATGAAGTGAGTGTGAAGATTGAATAAAACAACAATCTCCAATCAAGGTAGAGATCAAACGAGCAACAATCATCTTTTGGCTTTTTGCCCTCACGAGGCACCCGCTAAGTTTTCACTAGTGTATCTCCGCTAAGGTCTCTACAAAATTGACAAAAATCTTAGAAACCACGAAGGCGATTGTACTTGTACTTTCTATTTGGAGTAGTACTAAAGTGAAAATCAACGTGTAAGAACGTTGAGAGTTTGAGTTCATTAACTTTCCACCCTTTTATAGTCATTGTTTAGATGCTATAGGGCTGCAAAGCAATCTGCAAAATTGAATCATTGATTTTTCAGTTCAAACAAATATGAATCAGTGCATATGAGTCGATTTGGAATTCATTCTCTACTTTTTTTCTTTAACAAATCGATAACAGAGGCGGCTCAACTTTACGTGTGGCCTAAAGCGAAAATTTAAAAAGAGGCCTCAAAAGACATTTGAGGTTAAGAGAAATGCTTTTTTATATCTAATCCTTTGATAATTTCATTAGCTTAAGATTGAAAAATTGTCTAAAAAGCACTTAAAAAATGGAAGGAGATTCTACAAAATCATAGTTATAAACAAAATTGAATCAAGTTGAAGTGAGTTAGACAAATTAAGAAGTTGAGCTCATCCACCATGCGTGAGGTAATTACAAAAAGAATAATAAAAAATAGAAAGTAAATGCATAATAATCTACAGTTATTCGTATAAACTTTAAAAATTGACAACAAATGATTAAAACTAATTTATTTATCACTAATAATAAATACATAATTATTTAGACTATATATAACTTGAGTAAATTTGGGGCCTTAATTTTTCGGGGGCCTAAAGCCACTGCTTTAGTGGCTTTAGGGTTGAGCCGCCACTGTCGAATAAGAAAAGATAATGCATGGTACAACAACATACAGATTAAAAATAAATTTACTACAAATTCGATACATCTACAACAACATACAAACTAAAAATAAATTTCATACAACTAATTATACGATATACAACTTATCTACAACTTTCATACAACATTCTTACCAGTTAAATATAAATACAACATCATACAACTTATATATAATTTTTTATACAAATTTTATACAGTATATCTTTTGTACGTATTTCGTATATATTTTGTATGTGGTGTGTTCTTCTTCCTCTCTGAAACTCCAATTAAAACTCCTCTCTTAATATAATTTTGATACATATCAACAACTTATATGTAAAAAGATAGTATTTATAACTTAAATATAAATTTCATACAACGATTCATACAGTAGTACAACTAATTTTCAGTTTTCATACAATATTCAAATAAAAAAATATGAAACTACAACTTAAATATAATTTATATACAATTTTAATACAATTTGTATGTATACAATTTCTTCGAGTTTCAATCTGAAATCCAACAAAAATCAACTCTAATCTTCACCAAACAACCTCAAAATTGAGTTTCCCAATCGTTTGTAACAACACCCAATCCAAACAAATAATATTTTTTGAAAACCTAAATTCGAATTCAAAGTTTCAAAATTTTTTAATGGTTGTCAATGGTGGAGAGTCAAACACCTTCAAAATTTATTGATTGATAATTTTAATTCGAACACCAATTGTGCAACATGAAAGAAAATTGCTAAGTTAAATTATATATATTAAAACAATTGAAATTCATTAATGAATTCCCTAGAAAAAAGAAAGGATAAAAAGCAGAGAAAAACGAAGGAAGAAAATTGGGGAAAGAACAAAGAAGAGAGCGGTGTACGGCTAGCCTAAGATTAAGTGGGGAGCCTTGACTAAGGCAAATGCTCAGGAGTTGGGTGAGAAGCTGTTGGCCATGGGGGCCTGGAAGAGTAGTGGGGACGCGAGTTGTACGTGGACCACGACAACGAACTGCATTAGAGAAGTTGCTAGAGAGGTGTTAGGGGTAACGAGCGGTTATTCACGAGGTCAAAAAGGGGATTGGTGGTGGAATGAGGGGGTCCAAAGAAAAGTAGAAGCTAAGAAAGCGGCATATCTGAAGCTAGTGGGGAGTACGAATGAGGAGGAAAAGAGGACAAAATTGGCAGTCACGGCGGCAAAGACTGCAGCTTCTAAGTGATTGTATGAAGATCTTGGGGGCAAAGGAGGCGACAGGAAGCTGTACAAGTTAGCCAAGAGTAGGGAGAGAAAGGCTCGGGACCTGGACTAAGTGCGGTGTATCAAAGACGAGGATGGTAAGGTTCTGGTGGAAGATGTGTGTATTAGGAGTAAATGGCATGAGTGCTTCCATAGACTCTTGAACGAAGCAGGGGACAAGGACATCGTGCTAGATGAGTTGTAAAACTCAGAGAGTTAGAGGGATTTTGGGTATTGTGGGCGTATAGGTTGAAGGGGCAATGCAGAAGATGAGCAGGGATAAGGCAACTGGCCTGACGAGATCCCAGTGGAATTTTAGGAGGAAGTGGATCGGGCTGGCTTCGAGTGGCTTACTGGTTTGTTTAATGTCATTTTCAGGACGAAGAAGATGCCTGAAGATTGGCGGTGGAGTTTGATGGTCCCGTTGTATAAAAACAAAGGTGATATACATGACTGTAACAACTATAGGGGTATCAAGCTGTTGAGTCACACTATGAAAGTTTGGGAGAGGGTGGTGGAGAGGAGGATGCGACGTAGTGTTACTATTTTTGAGAACCAGTCGAATTTATCCAGGGTAACGGGGAGATTGACGAAGATGTCGCACATCACATTGGAGAAGGATGGATGAAGTGGAGGCTCGCTTGTTTTTTGTGATAGGAATGTGCTGCCAAGACTTAAGGGTAAGTTTTATCGAGTGGTGGTTCGACCGGCTATACTATATGGGGCTGAGTGTTGGCCAGTCAAGAACTCCCACGTGCAGAAGATGAAAGTAGCAGAGATGATGATGTTGAGATGGATGTGTGGGTGTACCAGGAGAGATAGGATTAAGAATGAAGCTATCCGGGACAAAGTGGGAATAGCCTCCGTGGAGGACAAGATGCGGGAGTCGAGGCTGAGATGGTTCGGACATGTTAAGAGAAGAAGCATTGATGCTCCTGTCAGGAGGTGTGAGAGGTTGGCCATGGAGAGTTTGAGAAGAGGTCGAGGTAGGCCTAAGAAGTACTGGGGAGAGGTGATTAGACAGGACATGGCGCTGCTTCAGCTCACTGAGGACATGACCCTTGATAGGAGGGTGTGGAGGTCGAGGATTAAGGTAGAAGGTTAGTAGGTAGTTTATAGTAGGTTAGTAGGTAGTTTATAGTCTTAGTAGCATGCATGTCCCTTCATATTCTTAGATTTTTATTACGTTATGTTGTTTTGCTTGCCTCAGGTATGTCGCGCCCCCTTTTTTCCCTTCTCGCGTCGGGAGAATCGGGTTAATGACATTTTGGGTATAAGACAACTCATTCCTTTTGGGAATTGGGTTTTGCATTTTCTGAAGAGTCGCCACCTAATGATTTATGGTGCATTAGGACACCTTCAAGGTTTATTTCTAAGTTTTGCTTGAAAATCAGAGATAGGGGTAAGGGCTTGAAATTATCCTAAGGGGAAGGTGTTAGGCACCCCTCAAGATCTACTAGTGTGGTTCCCGGCCAGATAGTTCTTTGTGAATTTGGTTCAATTAACATATATACAGATAAGGCTCAAATAAGAGGGGATTTAATACACAAAGGTTTGAAAGTAAACAAAGTTTGAAAGAGCAATTATTAAAGGGCTGATTTTTGAAAAGAAGTCATAATACTTTAAAGACAAAGAAAGAGAAGGGATGGGGGTCCTAGGTTTATTTATAATATGGATCACATCAATGCAATACCCGGTAATCACTCCTCAAAAGAGGGGCTACACGTGGTATTAGCGCACCGGTCATCATATCCATATCTACCCTTCCCACCCCGTTAAGGTTCTAAAGCGCGAATTGGTCTCGACCACTATTGCATGCTATCACCCGTCCTATTCCTATCAGTATCGGAGGCACTTAGGACTACTAATTCTAAAAGGGAGGGATATTAGGCTGACTTTGAGGTTTCAAAGGTGAAAAAGCTAAGGCGACATACAAAACATATAGGACAGCACAATAGCAGGGGAAGCACATAAACAATGACGGCTCATATATACCTCCTCAAGCAAAGCAATCAAATAGCATGACTCAAACAACAAGCAGGGTCTGAAAATATTAAGGCAAAAGCGGAGTTTAAGTTGTTGAAGCAGACCAATTTATTTCATAACTCAGATAAGAAGTCCGAATCAGGCCTGCCTGCTGGTTGTAGCAATTATTAATGAACATAAGCGAATTCAGTTTTATTGTTATTACCTAAGGCTTGCCTAAGTGTTTGGGGTAGAATCCTATGAGCATGGTATCTATTACTGATTCAGAATGTGGCAAAGCAGTAACAAACTTGAAAATGAGCGGTCTGAAATCCTATAGGCATGCTTGCTAAAACGTATTAAATAGGGAGATTAAGCTATAAAAAAAACTGGTTCGGAATAGACTGATTTTAAATTAGACTAGTTTCAGATTCTGTAGATGATGATATCCATTATTACTGGTCTTTACTCCTAGAGACATGATGTCTAATGTTGCTGATTTTGATTCCTATAGACATGATATCTAGTTGAACGTGAAATGGAAACAGGCAGGATTTTTACTTGGCAATTCCTATAGGCATGATTTCTATACATTATACTGATTTTAACATTATAAACATGATACTCGTTTATAGCCGTTTAGATCCTAGAACATGATGTCTAAGTGGTAACAAGCGTGCAGAATTTAAAATAAAGTCCTATGGGCAGGTTATCTAAGTGTGAAGTTGAACATGCAGAATTTTAAATGAACCCCTACAGGCATGGTGTCTAAAATGCAGAATTGAACACGCAGGATGTAAAATAGTCCTATAAGCATGCTTTCTAAATGCAGAATTGAATCATTCAAAACACAAATCCTATAGGCATATTTTCTACCCCTTTGAGCATGCATAATTACCCTTCCTTTTTTCACTAGCCAGCCCCAAATGTTTGTTACAAATTATTACAGACCAGTTGTTGAATTACATCAAGAAAATACATAAAAATAGGAAAGTACAACTATAGGAAGCCTGATTCTGACTTCCTCTCTGAGTTATGGAACAAAACGCCTCAAAAGCCACTTGTTTCAAAGCCTTTCTCAGATCTGGGTGTGTCAGAGTTCCCTAAGGGTCTCAAAGGACCCCGGGCAGTGCTTACACTCAGATTCATAGAACCAGATAGAGATGAGTGCAGTGTGGAGGGGCCAACCCTTATGTGTCCCAGTTCAGAGGGAGCTCATGGGTCCCAAGACAAGGCTCACACAAGAGAGGTAGAACCTAAGTCTAAGAGTAGAGTGGAAGTGCAAGAACAGAAAGTTGTTTAAAACTGGATTAAGAGCAGTAGGGGATAAGGGTGGTTTGAAAAACAGTAGTTAAAATTATGCAGTATCAACAAGTGCACAAAGGGGCAGGGGTGTGGGAATACATTGCAGATAGCATGTGAGCCTGAGAAGGAACAAAGTCTGGACATGCACAGCAATAAGTGAAGCTGGCATGCCCATAAACCAGCCAAACACACAGCATATAAAGGTTATGATCCCAGGGAATCAGGTTTGGGTCATGCACAACAATGTCCAATGCTGTCATGCCCCAAACCAACCAAAGATACAAAACACACAGGGGATGTGGGGTTTGGGATTCATAAGTGATTGGTAGAGTTCATACATAAGGGAAACATAAAATTCAAAAAAAAGAAAAGGGAGACAGATTATAACATGCTTAGGAAAGAAACTCGATTAAACACAAGCAGGGAACAGGCAAGAGTGCAGGAAATAGTAAATAAACATGTTTTTGTTGATGCTGAAGATTAATCAGAACATACCAGTAAAGAAGCAAATGTAGAAAGAAAGTAAGCAAATTTTCCACAGCCTAGCCTTGGCTTTCAGCCGACTAGGTAAGGCAACAACACAAGTAATAACAGAGCCAAGAGAGAGAGAGTTTTTAGAGTGAAGTGTGTGTTCTGAACTCCAGTAGTTCGTGTCTTAAAAGAGGAGAAGTACAGGNGAGCGGACAACTCAAGGCGGAAGGCACGGAACCGTTGACTACACCGTTGATCGACTGGTTTTACCGCAAATATGCCTTTCCGAATTTAGGGGGTAATAATATAGGAAGAGCGCAACCACTCATTATAAGCGTTGCCATAGTATTTGTTTGGCACGAGTGGAATATGATGTTGAGCATGATAATGCAATAATTAAAAAGCATGTTGTCACGTATTTGCATGTTTGAGAAAGTAGAAAATACAACAGTTTATAACAGTAAAGTAGCAATAAAGAAAAGAAAAGAAGAAGATAAGTCAGTTTTGCTTTGTAAAAGAAATTAAATGCTTAAAGGAATTTAAACAGGTAATTGCATATAAAGGGAAGGGACAAATTCTCAAGAACAATCTGAAATGGTAAAAGCCTAATTATCCCCAGCAGAGTCGCCATTTTGTCGCGCCCCCTTTTTCCCCTCCTCGCGTCGGGAGAATCGGGTTAATGACATTTTGGGGTATAAGATAACTCATTCCTTTTGGGAATTGGGTTTTGCACTTTCTGAAGAGTCGCCACCTAATGATTTATAGTGCATTAGGACACCTTCAAGGTTTATTTCTAAGTTTTGCTTGAAAACTAGAGATAGGGTAAGGGCTTGAAATTATCCTAAGGGGAAGGTGTTAGGCACCCCTCAAGATCCACTAGTGTGGTTCTCGGCCAGATTGTTCTTTGTGAATTTGGTTCAATTAACATATAAACAGATAATGGTCAAATAAGAGGGGATTTGATACACAAAGGTTTGAAAGTAAACAAAGTTTGAAAGAGCAATTATTAAAGGGCTGATTTTTGAGAAGAAGTCATAATATTTAAGACAAAGAAAGAGAAGGGAAGGGGGCCCTAGGTTTATTTATAATATGGATCACACAATGCAATACCCGGTAATCACTCCTCAAAAGAGGGGCTACACGTGGTATTAGCGCACCGGTCATCATATCCATATCTACCCTTCCGACCCCGTTAAGGTACTAAAGCGCAGATTGGTCTCGACCACTATTGCATGCTATTACCCGTCCCATTCCTATCAGTCCCGGAGGCACTTCGGACTACTAATCCTAAATGGGAGGGATATTAGGTTGACTTTGATGTTTCAAAGGAGAAAAAGCTAAGGCGATATACAAAACATATAGGACGGCACAATAGTAGGGGAAGCACATAAACAATGATGGCTCATATATACCTCCTCAAACAAGGCATTCAAATAGCATGACTCAAACAACAAGCAAGGTCTGAAAATATTAAGGCAAAAGGGGAGTTTAAGTTGTTGAAGCAGACCAATTTATTTCATAACTCAGATAAGAAGTCCGAATTAGGCCTACCTACTAGTTGTAGCAATTATTAATTAATAGAAGCGAATTCAGTTTTATTGTTATTACCTAAGGCTAGCCTAAGTGTTTGGGGTAGAATCCTATGAGCATGGTATCTATTACTGATTCAGAATGTGGCAAAGCAGTAGTAAACTTGAAAATGAGCGGTCTGAAATCCTATAGGCATGCTTGCTAAAACGTGTTAAATAGGGAGATTAAGTTTAAAAAAATTAGTTCGGAATAGACTAATTTTAAATTAGACTAGTTTCAGATTCTGCGGATGATGATATCCATTATTACTGGTCTTTACTCCTAGAGACATGATGTCTAATGTTGCTGATTTTGATTTCTATAGACATGATATCTAGTTGAACGTGAAATGGAAACAGGCATGATTTTTTACTTGGGAATTCCTATAGGCGTGATTTCTATACATTATACTGATTTTAACATTATAAACATGATACTCGTTTATAGCCGTTTAGATCCTACAACATGATGTCTAAGTGGTAACAAGCGTGCAACATTTAAAATAAAGTCCTATGGGCAGGTCATCTAAGTATGAAGTTGGAACATGCAGAATTTTAAATGAACCCCTACAGGCATGGTGTCTAAAATGCACAATTGAACACGCAGGATGTAAAACTGTCCTATAGGCATGCTTTCTAAATGCAGAATTGAATCATTCAAAACACAAATCCTTTAGGCATGTTTTCTACCCCTTTGAGCATACATAATTACCCATCCCTTTCTCACTAGCCAGCCCCAAATGTTTGTTACAAATTATTACAGACCAGTTGTTGAATTACATCAAGAAAATACATAAAAACAGGAAAGTATAACTATAGGAAGCCTGATTCTGACTTCCTCTCTGAGTTATGGAACAAAACGCCTCAAAAGCCACTTGCTTCAAAGCCTTTCTCAGATCTGGGTGTGTCAGAGTTCCCTAAGAGTCTCAAAGGACCCCGAGCAGTACTTACACCCAGATTCATAGAACCAGATAGAGATGAGTGCAGTGTGGAGGGGCTAACCCTTATGTGTCCCAGTTCAGAGGGAGCTCATGGGTCCCAAGGCAAGGCTCACACAAGAGGGGCAGAACCTAAGTCTAAGAGTAGAGTGGAAGTGCAAGAGCAGAAAGTTGTTTAAAACTGGATCAAGAGCAATAGGGGATAAGGGTGGTTTGAAAAACAGTAGTCAAAATTATGCAGTATTTGCAAGTGCACAAAGGGGCAGGGGTGTGGGAATACATTGCAGATGGCATGTGACCCTGAGAAGGATCAAAGTCTGGACATGCACAACAATAAGTGAAGCTGGCATGCCCATAAACTAGCCAAAACACACAGCATATAGAGGTTATGATCCCAGGGAATCAGGTTTGGGTCATGCACAGCAATGTCCAATGTTGTCATGCCCCAAACCAACCAAAGATACCAAACGCACAGGGGATGTAGGGTTTGGGATTCATAAGTGGTTGATAGAGTTCATACATAAGGAAAACATAAAATTCAGAAAAAAGAAAAGGGGGACAGATTATAACATTCTTAGGATTGAAACTCGATTAAACACAAGCAGGGAATAGGCAAGAGTGTAGGAAATAGTAAATAAACATGTTTTTGTTGATGCTGAAGATTAATCAGAACATACCAGTAAAGAAGCAAATGCAGAAAGAAAGTAAGCAAATTTTTCACAGCCTAGCCTTGGCTTTCAGCCGACTAGGTAAGGCAGCAACACAAGTAATAACAGAGCCAAGAGAGAGAGAGAGAGAGAGAGAGAGAGAGAGAGAGNAGGAGAGTCAAAAATCTGACTCGAATGGCCATAGCTGGCCGGAGAAAAGCCAAAGATGACCGGAGAAGGGCCATGAACTAAAATCGAACGAAGGCTGGACCAGAGTTCTTCATAGTCTGGCCTTGAAACCATAAGGACAAACACAAAGGAGCCATGGGAGGCTGGCACAGGTCTCCGATGACCTTGGAAGGCCATGGGTTAGGGCGGATTAGGCTAGGGTTTGAGGGTGTTGTAGAGAGGACTTGGGAGAAGAGGGATTTCAGAGGCTGCATATGGTGAATAATGAGAGGGTTTGGGGGGGGGGGGTCTCTTTTGGGTTTAATTAGGAAAGGAGGAACGGGAGCCGTTGATCTAAGTGATCAACGACTGGGATTAATTTTATAAATATAAACGCAATTAAATCTTAAAAGGGACTAATATTGCAATTATATGCAATTTAGCTTAAAAATACCAAATGAATTTGTAAAAATATGCAAGAAAATTATCTCAGCTATATTTTAGCATAAATATGAGAATCCAATAAATGAATCACCAAAAAATGCTAATTTTGGTAATTATTATTGGTTTTTTATGAATAAAATAGGGAAATAAATTGGTTTTAAAATCTTTAAAAATTAAGAAAAAGGAATATAAGATATTTGGACATGCATAAATATGCACACATGTGTTATTTTGAGAGTATATGCATAAAGAAATATATATAGGGAAAAATTGGGTATCAACAAGGTATTGTATTCCCTGTTGCTATTATTTGGTACTACTTATCCTTTATCTCTCCCTTTTTCTTTTCTCTTCCTTCTTTCTTCCTTTCTTGCTTTCCTCTTCTTCTTCTTGCCCTTCCTGAGCCGAGGATCTATTGGAAACAGCCTCTCTACCTGCATTAGGTAGGGGTAAGGTCTGCGTACAGACTACCCTCCCCAGACCCCACTTGTTGGGATCAAACTGGGTTTGTTGTTGTTGTTGTTGTATGGTCTACTATAGAAGCCTGTGAGGAGATTGGTGGAGCGGTATAAGGAGAGGAAGAAGGACTTGCATATGGTATTCATTGACAGAAGGCAATAAAGTCACGAGGAAGGTTCTATGGAGATGTATGGAGGCTAGCGTGTCCCGATAGCGTACATTAGGGTTATTAAGGACATGTACAAGGGAGCAAAGACTCGGGTGAGGACTGCGAGAGGAGACTCGGATCATTTTCCAGTGGAGATGGGGCTGCACCAGGATCAGCTCTTAGCCCGTTTTTGTTTGCCTTAGCGTTAGATGTGCTGACCCGACACATAGTACTCTAATTGACGATACGCGAGGCGGAGTTAACGCTATGTTGGAAGTTTGGAGACAGACGCTGGAGTTTAAAGGTTTCAAGTTGAGTAGGTCAAAAACTGAGTACTTGGAGTGCAAGTTTAGTGGTGGATTGCATGAAAAAAGGAGTAAAAGTGAAGATTGGTACTCAAGTCATCCCCAAAAGAAATAGTTCCAAGTATCTTGGAGCCATTATTCAAGGTAATATGGAGATTGACGAGGATGTTACTCATCGTATTGGATCAGGATGGATGAAATGGAGGCTCGCCCCATGGTCCATATAAAAATATAGAAGGTTGAAGACCTTATTGAACATTTTCATAAAAGTTGAAGTGTCAACCTTGCATATTTTGAATTAAGAAAACAACCCCAAACTTTGAGCTGCATATCTGTCGGAAGTATGCAATTATTCTAATAATAATTAACCAGAATCATAATCCAATCTACAAGAGTGATATCCTTTGCAAAGAGAGCGCGAGACATGCCAACTTTATTTTGTGATGTTTATACTTCCAAATATCCAATTTACAGAGTTGCAGATTCATACTTTTGTTTTGTAAAAATCGCTGTATGGGATGGCTACATGCTGAACCATTCGACGCAAGGGTGCCACAACTTAATAAAATACAACTAACGGTTAAAATCCCAGACTGGCACAAAAGGACCAAGTTTGCGGTCAAGTTTGCTCTTAAAAGTGGAGTAAATTTCATGGGGTGATCATTCAATTTTGCGTTCATTATCCAAAAGTTACTTTTTTTTTTTTGTTAAGGTAAAAGTTGAATCAACTTTGTGTTACCCAAAAGGCACCTCCTAATCATGCTCTTCTTTCTTTATAGTAAAATAATTTGTGTAACAAAAGAAAAAAAAAGTAACTTTTTGATAATGAATGGACCATCCACGAAATTTACTCCTTAAAATGGGCTCCTCTTTTCAACAGACTATAGAGAGAGGGAAAAAAACCACATGCCTTACACATGAGGGGCTCGGTGTTGGTTTTCCCTGTTAATCTCAGAACTTTAGCATCAAAGATGTTTCACACAAAGAAATTGCTCTTGGAAACAACTAAAAGACATTTCAAGATTTACACAATCTAACATACAAAATGTGAATCAATGATTCACACAGCATCAACTTAGTAAAGAACAACAAGGATGGTCTAAGCCTCATCCCATTCATCATTTTTATATGAAACCAAAGTGTCAACCTTGTGAATCTGCATAGAGAAAACAAAAATCAAATTAGTGTTCCAAAATTTCCAGGCTTCAAAATCAAGCAGCAGATTCCTCCTACCTTGGTGTCAAATGAATGCAGTTTGACCATATGTGGATTTGCAATCAGTTTAGGATCACTCTCAATCCAAGTGAATGGAACTGCAACATCTGTATCAGTGTATGCTAACACATCAAACACACCTATGGCAAACACAATGAAACAAGGATTGTGTTATATCCAGAAAGTTCCAAAGAAACATTGACATTGTATTTCTAAGCACAAATGATGCTTACATGGTTCCTCAAGGCAAGGCAAAAAAGTGACGCTGGAAATAATTTGCCTCATAATTGCTTGAATTTCCCTCATTATTTCTTTGTCACTTTTCTCCCTTGAAACACTGATCCAAATAAAAGTCAATTAGTGAAGTATCCAACATACACTTTCTCCGAAACAACAACTACTTCGTCTTAATTCCAAACTAGTTGGGCTCGACTATATGAATTTTTATTGTCCATTTAAGTTCATATAAGTCCATATATATAAGACAAAATTCAAACCAAAAGAAAAACAAAAAAATTAGAAGTTTTCTACATTTTCTACCTCCAACATACACTTTTACCAGTCCACAAAATTTACCAAAGATCAGAAAATGAAGATCAACTTACCCTTTCTCAACAACCTCGCTGTCGGTTTCGACACTGAAATTCCACCTCTCTAGTACCTCACCAGAGGCCTTGCTCATGATCACAAGAACCATCCTTTGTAGCTTTCCAGCTTCCAACCACTCTACATGAACACAATCATAGAGAAAATAATCACTTCCCTACCCCTAAATACCAATCCACAACTTTGACAAAATTCTACAACTTACCAGAGAGTTGGGCAGTCAAATTAGAGATGAAGGTCTTGACACCTTCATCTTGAGTAAGCAACAACTGCAGACCATATTTCTTCACCTTTGCAAAACTTTCTTCAGGATATACTCCTCTATTGTACAAAATGCTAGAAAAACAACCCCCCGTCCAAAGAAAAGAAGAAAAACAAAATCAACATTCCAACAAAAACCATAAACTAAAAAACACCATAGCAGTGTTAAATCAATTAATCAATCAACAATGCCCAATGAAAAACGAGTTAGGATCCATCATATTAATCGTCTCTATCGATTTTCAATTTCCAAAGCAAGTAAATAGTTTATCTATTAAGTCAGACTAAGGGTTTTCTAAAACTAAGATTATCAAACCCCCATCCCCAAATCAAAACCCCCAAAAAATATCAGCACTCGGGAAAAAGAAGAACACGAAGCATTTTCAATCAATCAACTAATTGGGTTCCGCCATATGAATAATATATTCGATGACTCTATTCAAGCCAATTTTCATTCAAATGCAGGTTGATAATTTATTTTTCAAGGCAAATTAAGGGTTTTCTATAATTAAAATTCATCTAAATACTCGCACTTATATACTAAACTAACAACGTGCAAGTCTCTAATTAACTGAACAAAGACATAGACAAAGATTTGACGAAATGGGGTTTCTTAAATCTTACCTATTTGCTGCATAGCCAAAAAATTCACCGACAATTGCTGCTGATCCGCGAATCGTGATTATGTCCTTGGTGGCTGTTCTTGATGCCATTATTCAAAATCTGAAGAAAAAAGGTTAAGATTCTCAGAAGTTGGGTTGAATTTACAGATTCTTGGTGACTTGTGAGAGTAATGGATTTAGGGTTTTATTGAAAATTGAAAAGTACAAGGGACCAACGGCTAGTTCTTTGAAATTGACGCATAAGACGGTCCAAGAGCTCTTTAATGTTTTTTCTTTTTTTCCTTTTATAATTTTCCACTGTACACTAACCGTTACAAAAAAGGAGTGGAGAAATCATTGGGCCAATTAGTTGGGCTATCGCAAAATTAGGCCCAATAAGATCCACTTGTAACTTGGCCTATATATATGCAGTCCGACTTATAATTTTGAGAATGATGTAACATCTTTTCTATTTTATTTTTTTGAGGAATTTTCATAAAACACTATCGTTTAGAGCCTAGTAACTATATTTTGCCTAATTACTATTCGTAGCTACTGTTCAATTATTACTAGCTTATATCATTTGTATTCAAACGCGCAACGAATACAACACGTGTCAACTGTATTCATTTGCGTAACGAATACAACCTGTATCAACTGCATTCATTCATGCAATTGTATTCATTGCGCATGAATACAACATGTATCAACTGTAACCAAGGCGAAATACAAGGGTGTATACAAATGATACAACTTGTATCGACTGTATACATGAGTGTATACAAACTGTATTCCTTCGAACACAACTAAGGCGAAATACAAAAATACAGAAAAATAAATGCTCTTGTTAATAGTCGAACTCAAGACACCTCCATAGGTGGATGTAAAAACTTGTATATAAAAATTTATTAAAATTGCAAAAATAGTAGATATGAACCCATAACCATAAAAATACAATGGGTTCAATGTTAAAAACCTTAAAATTGATCCATAGGATTTAAATCCTGGATCCGCCTCTGGACACCTCCCCTAACTAAGCGCGCCCTCTAACCAACTAAGTTACGAGAGCTTGTTGCTCCCTTGTTTCAGTTCAAAACAATTAATCTCTTGTTTTATAGATTTGCTATAAAATTCGAATATAGCTACGAATGATAATTTGCTGATAGTGTAGCTACAAATGATAAATACAATGTAAATATTCGATGAGTCGCGTAATTTTTTTTTGGGTGGGGTTTGGTGGTGGGTTGGGAGGAGGATGAGCAAGGAAGTAAAATGTTATCAAATTTCATTGTGACACTGGTTAGGATAAGGGGAAAAACACCACTTTGTCTGACCGTTCAAAATGTTAAATATTTTTTCTCTTTTTGAAGAAAAGAGGATCTCGAATTTCCCTTTATCAAAAGCGCACGGTCTTACCGAATTGTCTTTGAATTTTCATATGCACAATGTGGCCTTGCTGATTACATATATGCTCTTCTCAAGATTACCAACTATGAATAAAAATTAGACTACTTACCACTAGATTACAAAGGGGATTAGTAGAAAATCACCTAATATAATGGTATTAAGTGCTCACGAGATGGATTTGTTTATTTATGAAAACTGTATATTTTGTCTCTTAGGGTCATGAGGTGAGGTGTACCATATATTTATCAATGCTCAATAAGTAGAGTAAAAGAGTAGTAGCTCATGTGACAGTAAAATTTGGTGTTGTCCTAAAAAGGACAATGGCAGAAAAAAGAGGCCAGACCTAGGTGGTCCTTTAAAAAATTGAAATCTGCCATAAAATGAAATTGTCAAGGAGGAGATACATTTCTTTTTTGGGTCAGTCAATTTGTACCAATTATCTCCTCCTTTGAAATATAAGAAAATAATGTCGACACAATGTGTTCATTTATTTCCTTAACATTCTTGGTGAATTTTCTAGAATATGCTGCTAAGAATTTAATTTAGATATTGACAACACAAAGAATTTAAGCCAAAATCAAAACCAAATCGACTGCTAGTGTATTTATTTATTCTAGTTGATAGTTTGCCCTTTTGTTTAAGTTACTAATCTTATTGTTATGGACTGTTACTTATAACTATCTATTATATTAGGTGATTTAATATATTGTTAGAAAAAAAATATCGCCAGTGACACAGAAATTAAACTATATATAAACCATTTGGAGTAGGTCGTATAAATGTAACTTTTGGTATGAATTGAGATATTTCTAGAACCCAATTCCAAGCACCTACCCATTGATAAGCCACCTATAAAGAAAGAAAATGAAGAAGATTCAAAATGGCGGCATTGGGTTGGGTTAGATGAATGGAAACTATTGGAAAAAGTTGTTGATGAGTTGGCCGGTAGTTTAGGAATATAATTTAGTATGACTCCTAGTGTCAATTTTCTCTCGATTTTGACAACATGAGTCATCGCCTAAGTGGCTTTGAGATTATCCTCTAGCTAACATCATTTGTGCCTGGGGTGTACAAATCGAATCGAAAAATCGCATAAAAGTGAAAAGTCAAATCAAATCGATGAAAAAACCCGACTGGATTTGGTTAGATTTGTTTGGTATTGAGTAAAAAAATCCGAACCAAACCGACATATAAATATATAATTTTTATATATACTTTTAATACCTTTTATAGAATTTTCTTTTAAAAATATCTAGAAATATTTGCGATTCTTTTATGGGATGTAATATTTAGTTAAATATGAAATGTTCCATTTTTATTAACTTTAAATAATGGGTTGTATGATCACTTTCTTATCAAGTGTTACTGAAATGCGTTAATCTCTTTGTTCTTTCTATTCATATGTCAAGATTGATTGAATTCCTATATCTTTTTCGAAATTGAAGTGTTATTTCGACAATTTAAAATTAAATAGGACATATCATGATTTAGGTATCATATTGATTTTTATGTTTAATTATTAAATTTTAACCTTAAAGTGTACGAAAAATTATTGTCAGATGACTAAAAAGATAGTATCATATTTAACTAAGAAAATTCTTCCATAAGAATATTTTAATATATCATATGTTTGTCATTTTTTAATTTTTACTAAACATATGTTTACTGATAAAGAAAAGAAATTAACAACGTAAGATTGAGATAATATTTATGTAACAAAAACCCCAATAAATCCGGAACATCCGACAAAACTAACTAATCCAAACCGGTATAATTGATTTGGTTTAGTGTGATTTTGATAAAAATCGAACCAACTCGGTCCATATACACCCCTAATTTGTGTCTTGACTAGCAAAACCTTTTCTAGGCAAGAATAAACCTTACTCTTTATCAAGCTTGCAGCATAGAATTCGTATGGAAGAAATAATTAAGTAATAATAAGTATGTTCAGTCAAGACACTTTAAACTTTTAGATTAATTGGTCACCTTTTTTAGCGTGGTACTAGAGCTAAGTTTAAGTCTCATCGCCATCAATTTCAAAAAGAATTTTAACATGCTTGGCTTAAAAAAAAAAAAAAAAAAAAAACTAGATTGCATGTGAATGTGCACGTCGAGGACATAATTTAGTAATTATATATAAGTAAATGCTTGTTAATGTTTTGAATTTTTAATTGATATAGTTATACAAAATCAACAAATTGAGAGTTGTACATCTAACAAAAATGTAGTTAGGCAATAGTTCCATTTCGATGAGGAAAAAATTCAAGTGAATCCCTTGGAAAAAATAAAATTCAAACAAATACTTCCCTAAGAGAGTAGTCCATTAGAATAACCCCATTTTGTCCAAAAAGTTAAAGGAGATGCTGACCTTTTGCAAGTGGGAAGCATGCTAAAGAACTACTACTTTATATTAAACTTTGTCTCCTTCAAATTAAAAGACTCTTAGTTTAAATCCAAATCAAGCTCCAGGTTTTCAATTATATAACCTTCTTGTCTCATTATTAGCAAATGGTTCTCCATCATAGTTATCTATAGTTGGTGCAGTGGTTGTTATAATAATATAGATATACAATACTGAAAACAATGCAGTATTCAGGGATACTGGTATCCTATTCAACTTTACACAATTTTTATATATATATATATATATATATATATATATATATATATATATATATATATATATATATATGTGCGCGCGTGTGTGTGTAAAGCTTTTAGTGATGAATAACTTTCATGAACAGAAAAGTGCCAAATTTTAGGGTACCATGATATCGATCTTATCATGGATATTTAACTGAAAAGCGAATATTATAAGCTTTTTTCATATCACCTTTAGGGACAATATTAATTATTAAGCCAATGTCATATCACCTAGCTTATTCCATACAGGGACGAAGCCAGATTGTTCTAAGGGCGGTCAATTGACTGTCGTTCGTCGAAAAATTACACTAATATATACTGAACTCCCTTTGTTAAAATTCTTTTCTGCTTTTTTAAGTTTGAACACCTTTAAAGAAAGTCCTGACTCCACCATTAATTTCATATACAAAAAACATATTATGATCTATTGCGACAGAACAAAAAACAAACCTGCCAAAATTTGCACTCACATGAAGGCCATGGAAACAAAGAACACCTTACCCCCTCCACCCCCCTCCACCCAAACCCCTTTAAAAAGAAAGAGAAAAAAAAAACTGAATTGTTCCTTGAACTCTAGAGAAAAGATATAATAGTATGAATAAGTAGTATTCGAGGATGTAATTTAGCGGTTAATGAAATAAAATCAAAGTCATGAAGATCTGTCCATCTATCTAACTTGGTGAATATAAAATTATTCGATACTTATATTAATAAAAGGCAAAACACATTAATAAAATAATTAAAATACATGTAAGCTCGCAAAGACACCATCCGTATAAAATAATGATTATAGTAAGAAGAAAGAAAAGGATAAAGGTAAGTGAGGAGGATAAGGCTTGTGTATCATAACTATAGGGCAACTTTAGTTTGTGGTGTACAACTTTATTCACTCATTGCATGTGTAATGGAAAAAGAAAAGAAAAGGCAAGAGCACGAGACAAACATATATCAACTGTGTTTTTCTTTTACAGCCCACACGCCCTCATTTACCCACCACGTGCTTCTTCTGCTTTATTAGAGCCAAAGCCTCGGTCCCTCTAGTTTGACACAAGCCTACCTCTCTCCATGATATTGGGGTTTGTTCACTTAAATTCTAATATCGTACCTAGTATTTTCCTTTTCTTGTACGATGGGGGTTGAGGATCAGGAGAGTAGACTCGTGTTTGTAGATATTATTTTAGTTATATGATTTCTTTGTTTTCCTTTTCGTGTCGATGGGGGTTGAGGAAGGGAGAGGAGATTCGGTTTATTGTCCATTACAAATATTTTTTTTGTTATGTGACTTTGTAAATAAAATATACTAACAATGTCTACTCACAAAAGATCTGTAAATAAAACATTGTAGTATCGATCGTGGAGTTTGTAATTTATTATGAATATAATTTTGGTTATATAACTCTTTTCGTAGAAGATAGATAGATAAACCACTTTGTAAAGTTATTTTTTTTCTATTGAGCATAAGAGAAATTTCTTCTTGACAGACGTATGAAAGGAAAAGGAAAAAAAATGCTTAATGAGATGACAATTATTACTTCCGCTCGTGTATTACTTTTTCCCCCAAATTTACCATTACAATTCCGACGTACTAATGGAGTAGTAAATAAGTGACATTTAAAAAATAAAGGGTAATTTAGACAATTATTATTATTATCATCATCATTATTATTATTATTATTATTATTGTTATTATTATTATTATTATTATTATTATTATTATTATCAAATATCTTTCTTAAGCAGTATGCAAACACTTTATAAAAAAATAGATACTATAGCCATGAGGGAGTAAAATGTAGCACACCTTATACGGTTAAACCTCTCTATAACAGCATTCTTATATAATAGTCATTTACTATAAAAGTCGAGTTTTTTTCGGAACCGAATATTATATTATGTTATACTCCCTCTATTCACTTTTACTTGTCCACTATGGACTTTGCACTCCCCTTAAGAAATAATAAATGGAGTGCATACCCATATTAATTAATGCATATTATTAATGGGTTTGAGATAAATTTTTGAAATGAGTAATTAATACTATGGGTATAACAGGAAAAAAGAAATTGTTTTCTGTTGATATGCTAAAAGTGACAAGTAAAAGAGAAAATCTATTTTAGAATACTGGATAAATAAAAGTGAACATAGAGAGTAATATATGTCCTCTATAACAACAGCCAAAAAGTTCAGAATAAACGAGGTTGTTGTAGAGAAGTTTGACTGTAGCAATAATATTTCCGGTTGGATAATTAATTTCTTACTTTTCCCATAGGATTATTTGACTATTCTCATTAAATTTCCTCTCATTTTTACGATAAAAAACTCAAAACAATGCATTGATCACTGAAATCATAACAATTTGCTTTTAATGTTTATATGCTTTTTAAGGAATGACATTTTTAGCAGAATTAATTTCAAGCGTCTTTGTGAAACTAGCATAGGCCGGGAGTAAAATGGCTCACATTTCATGTACAGTCACACCTTTCTATAACATGTCTATATAACAGTTATTCATCGTGAAAGTCAAGTTTTTCCTAGAATCGATTTTTAAAGTTATATTTTATCTCTCTGTACCAGCTTTTTACATGTAACAGTAACAACATGTTTATAGCATAACGCTCTTTGTAAAATTAATCTATATAACAGCCATATAGAACCTTCAAGGTTACTAATAATAATTCTAAAAATATGCGCACAATCTTTTCCACTGCACAAAGTTTCTATTTTGCATAGGACATAAGATTTGAAGATATGCATATGATATATTTTTCATCGGATAATGCCAAAAAATACTTAGATACAAGATTTAACCATTAAGCTCTTAGAATGTCTTCAAGTGAAAGCTATTGAATACATTTTTGCTGAAAATTTGGATATGAAATTTTCGCTAATTCAAGCGTTATATCGCTATTAAGAGATTGAAATCTACGAAACAAGCTACATTTACAAAGTTCTTCCATTAATCTTGAAAGAATTTATTTTTCTAAGTAGGTTTAAATGTGCACCTTAGAGTTTAAATCTTTATCATTTAGTTATCAATTTATTAATAATATATTAGCTTTCTTCGATATTTAACTAGTAAAATACGCATATCTTTTACCCACCACGTGCTTCTTCTGCTTTATTAGAGCTAGGGGTGTTCGTGGTTCGGTTTGGATCGGTTTTTTCCAAAAAAGAAACCAAACCAAGTAAGTCGGTTTTTCAAATATTAGAACCAAACCAAACCAATTAAGTCGATTTTTTCTCGATTCGATTTATGTCGGGTTTTGTCGGTTTTTCGGTTTTTTTGGTTATTTATCGGTTTTTTCTTAAATATAAGATATACACTACAAAAAACATATTCCGGCGACCACATTTTCAACGTAACACTATCAAATCAATTGTCCTTTGAGAAATCTATTATTTACCAAAATATATTGATGATAATTGAATCAAATAGTGATGAATAATTTAAGGACTCAATTAAAAATATATTTTTTTAACATGAAATGGATTCTTACACTTAACAAAAGAAAACTACCAATCAAACCGGAATATTAAAGTAAAAAATTGTACTAACATTGCAAACGATTAACATTCGCCATAAATTTTTTGAAACTTTGTATAAAAATATACATATATATAGGTGTAATAATAAATTTGAAATAGCTACTCCTATAGTCGGTTTGGTTCGGTTTTTTTCGGTTATTTTTTTATTAAAATCAAAACCAAACCAAATTTGATCGGTTTTTAAAATTCAAAACCAAAACCAAACCAAACCAAAAAGTATCGGTTTTTTTGGTCGGTTTAGTTTGGTTTTCGGTTTGGTTCGAATTTTTGGGTTTTTATGAACACCCCTAATTAGAGCCAAAGCCTCGGTCCCTCAAGTTTGACACAAGCCTATCTCTACATGATATTGGGGTTTGTTCACTTAAATTCTAATATCGTACCTAGTATTTTCCTTTTCTTGTACGATGGGGGTTGAGGATCAGGAGAGTAGACTCGTGTTTGTAGATATTATTTTAGTTATATGATTCCTTTCACACAAAATTTGTAAATAAAACATTGCAATGTTATACATATCGTTTTCCTTTCTTGTACGATGGGGGTTGAGGAACCGAGAGGAGATTCGGTTTATTGTCCATTACAATTTTTTTTTTTTTTTGTTATGTGACTTTTTTGTAAATAAAATATCACAATGTCTAGTCACAAAAGATCTGTAAATAAAACATTGTAGTATCGATCGTGGAGGAGATATAGTTTGTAATTTATTATGAATATTATTTTGGTTATATAACTCTTTTCGTAGAAGATAGATAAATAAATCACTTTGTAAAGTTATTTTTTTCTATTCAAAATCTAGTTGAGGATAAGAAAAATTTCCTCTTGACAGACGTATGAAAGGAAAAGGAAAAAAAATGCTTAATGAGATGACAATTACTACAATTCCGCTCGTGTATTACTTTTTCCCCCAAATTTACCATTACAATTCCGACGTACTAATGGAGTACTAGCTAAGTGACATTTAAAAAATAAAGGGTAATTTAGACAATTACTATGAATAATAAAGTTATCTATCTTTCTTAAGCAGTATGCAAACACTTTATAAAACAATAGAGACTATAGTCATGTGGGAGTACAATGTATCACACCTTATATAATCAGACCTCTCTATAACAATATTCTTATATAATAGTCATTGATTATAAAAGTCGAGTTTTATTCAGAATAGAATATTGTATTATGTTATAATATATGTCCTCTATAATAGCAGCCAAAAATTTCGGAACAAACGAGGCTGTTATAGAGAGATTTGACTGTATCAATAATGTTTCCCGTTGGACAATTATTTTCTTACCTTTCCCATAGGATTATTTGACTATTCTCATTAAATTTCCTCTCATTTTTTCGATAAAAAGCTCGAAACAATGCTCTATTTCACTGGAATCATAACAATTTGCATTTAATGTTTATATGCTTTTTAAGGAATGATATTTTTAGCAGAACTAATTACCAGCGTCCTTGCGAAACTAGCATAGGCCGGGAGTAAAATGGCTCAAATTCCAAGTAAACCTTTCTATAACAACATCTCTATATAACAATCATTTACTATGAAAATCAAGTTTTTTTCAGAACCGATTTTTAAAATTATATTTTACCTCTCTATAGCAGCTTTTTATATGTAACAGTAACAACCATGTTTATAGCACAACACTCTTTGTAAAATTAATCCTATATAACAGCCATATAGAATCTTCAAGGTTACTAATAATAATTCTAAAAATATGCATGCAATTTTTTCCATTGCACAAAGTTTCTATTTTGCATAGGACATAAGATTTGAAGATGTGCATATGATATATTTTTCATTGGACAAATGCCAAAAAATATTTAGATAGAAGATTTAACCATTAAGCTCTTAGATTGTCTTCAAGTGAAAGCTATTGAATACCTTTTTGCTGAAAATTTGGATATGAATCTTCGCTACTTCATGCGTTATAATATCGCTATTAAGAGATTGAAATCTACGAAACAAGCTACATTTACAAAGTTCTTCCATTAATCTTGAAAGAATTTATTTTTCTAAGTAGGTTTAAATGTGCACCTTAGAGTTTAAATCTTTATGATTTAGTTATAAATTTATTAATAATATATTAGCTTTCTTCAATATTTAACTAGTAAAATACGCATATCTTTTGAGATTTTAAATTTGAATAATTTTCTTATTTGTTATATATAACATTAGAAAAGGAAAACTAATTGATATTTGGATAGTTTTAATCTATAATGGCCAAATACTATTTAAATGTCAAATGCTATTATAGGTGTATAATAACCATTCACTATAAAAGCGAAAAAAATATCGGAACAAATGAAGCTGTTATAGAATGGGTTGACTGTATATTCCAACTTTGAAACTGATGTCAAGATACTAATGACATGATTTAATAGGTGTATTTAAAAGTCATATGCTATTATAGGTGTATAATAATCAGTTACTATAAAGCAAAAAAAATATCGAGACAAATGAGGCCGTTATATTCCTAGTTTGAAACTGATGTCAAGATACTAATGACATGATTTTAAATATTCTCCAAAAAACTAGGCCGATATACTAAGGAGATATAATTTTTTTGTTTTAAAAGGACAAAACGCTATAATTTGCAAGAAGACACATATACTAAAAAATGAAGACATGGATGAAGACATTTTTAGTTAGCGGAAAATTTGGCTGACTCCACAGAAGAGATTTCATTGACAAAATCCTCAATACGGAATTTTTCTATTGGATAGATTCTATAAGGAATCTACTGATGTGATTGCACTTATTAATGGAGTAATCTTTAATTATATTACATACATATAAGCAATACTAATAAATAAAATAAAACACAACTCTATGTATCCATAATTTCATTCACCATTCTGTTTGATTCCCTATTCATCATCATTCCACCAACTTTTCAAAGGGGCACGTGCTTTCTCTTCATAGTACTTTTGATAGGTCTGCTTTTCTCTACTTGCATTGTATTATTTATTTTTATATAAGTATCAATTCAATTCTCTATGGATATTTGTAATTTGTGTTTTAATGCTTTGGTCTTTTTGTCTTATTTATTAATAGGTTTTGAGGGCTAAGTTTTGAGTTGTGGTTTCAACTTTCAACCAAGATGGACATCACTCTGAGGCTAATCAATGTGGTTTTTTTCTTGCTGTTACTCATATGGTTTTTGATACATCTTTTCAAGAAAAATAGAGGAGAAGAAGATTTTGCAGAAAAAATACAGCCTACATTTTTCAGCAAGATTACAATTTTATTGAATTTGTCAATTGCCATTGCTTACTTGGGATTTTGTTTCCATGAATTGTGGAAGTTGAAAACATTTGTGTTTCAAGAGTCTGTTTTTTCAGTCATGACATGGAGTTTGTCAAGTGCAATTTCAATCTATGCATTAAACAGAGAGAAAAGGTGGCCATTATTACTCATTATATGGTGGGTCTTTTCAAGTATTTTTGATATATTTCTAGTCTCACTTCATCTTCTCAACCATTATAATATTTATTATACAAAAGCCCCACATTTTCTGCCCAAGACAAATATAATTGATTTTGCTTCCCTACCACTGTCAATTCTCCTATGTTTCAATGCCTTGCCTAATTGTTTTGCCAAGAAATACAATGAAATTGAACAGCCATTTCTTCAGAAAGAAGTAAATAGACATGATGATGCATTTTCTAATGCTGGCATTTGGAGCCAACTCACATTCTTGTGGCTTAATCCATTATTCAACAAAGGTCATGAAGAAAAGCTGAGAGTAGAACACATACCTTCAATTCCTAATTCTGAGAGTTCCAGTGAAGCTTCTGCTTTGTTAGAAGACGCGTTTCGGACTAAGAAAACTACTAGTTTCTCCCTCCCTGATGCCATACTCCACATGATTTGGAGACCACTTGCCTATAATGCTGTCTTTGCAGGTAATTCTTGACTCAATTAAGCACACAATGTTTGGTTGAAGCAGGAAAAAAATGTAGTATTTGGACATGAATTTCTGACTCAAAATCACTATCTCAATTTGAAGTTGAAATAATGAACAAAATAGTAAAACAAACATTGATGTGCAAATAATACTTGGTGTGAAGTTATGCCCAAATGCATTGTAACAACATGCTTCTGTTTTTGTTTTTTGCAGGAGTCAACACAATTGCATCCTATACTGGTCCTTTGCTAATAACAAGTTTTGTAAAATTTTTGTCTGAAAAGAAAGATGAGTCCAATTGGCAAGAAGGAATGATTTTAGCATTCATCTTTTTCTTTGCCAAAACAATTGAGTCACTGTCCCAAAGGCAATGGTACTTTGGAGCTCACCGGATTGGTGTTCGAGTGAGAGCAGCTCTGATGGCATTGATATATAAAAGAACTTTGTCCATCAAGTATGGTGGTACAAAAGATGGAAAGATCATAAACTTCATCAATGTTGATGTTGAGAGAATTGGGGATTTCTGCTGGTATATTCATGGAGTTTGGCTGCTTCCTGTTCAGGTTATACTTGCCCTGGTTATCTTGTACAAGAATTTAGGTGCTGCTCCCTCTGCTGCTGCTTTTCTTTCGACCATATTCGTTATGGTAAGCAACACACCGCTTGCCAATATGCAAGAGCAGCTCCACTCGAAGATAATGGAAGCGAAGGACGTGAGAATTAAAGCCACTTCGGAGACCTTGAAAAGCATGAGAGTGTTGAAACTACACTCATGGGAGTCCACTTTCTTCAAGAAGCTGCTTCAACTTAGAGAAAATGAGAGAGGTTGGCTTAAGAGATACCTTTATACATGTTCTGCTGTGGCTTTCCTCTTTTGGGCTTCACCAACACTAGTTTCAGTTGCAACCTTTGGTGTTTGTATCATGTTAAAAACACCATTAACATCAGGAGCAGTTCTCTCAGCACTAGCAACTTTCAGGATACTACAAGAACCAATCTACAACTTGCCCGAACTCATTTCCATGATTGCGCAGACCAAGGTTTCAGTTGATAGGATTCAAGACTTCATGAGAGAGGAAGATCAAAAGAAGTTAACGAGCTATCTTACTCCTTATAATACATCTGAAGTGGTAATTGAACTTGAGCCGGGAGAGTATGCTTGGGGCACAAATGAGTCAAAGAAATCAACGATTAAGATAACCGAGAAAATCAGGATCATGAAAGGGTGGAAAGTGGCAATCTGTGGTTCAGTGGGATCGGGAAAGTCAAGCTTACTCTGTAGTATTATGGGAGAGATTCCTAGGATTTCTGGATCTAGTATTAAGACTAATCGTTCAAAGGCATTTGTACCACAAAGTGCTTGGATTCAGACGGGCACTGTTAGAGACAATGTTCTTTTTGGCAAGGAAATGAATAAGGCTCGTTATGATGATATCGTGGAACGATGTGCTTTGAAACGTGACATTGAGATGTGGGCTGATGGAGATCTAAATTCGGTAGGAGAAAGAGGAATGAACCTAAGTGGTGGACAAAAGCAGAGAATTCAGTTGGCTAGAGCTATTTATAGTGATTCAGACATCTATATATTAGATGACCCTTTCAGTGCTGTTGATGCACAAACTGGAGCTCAGATGTTCAAGGCAAGTACTACATCCTACTTTTATCGAATTTTGTTTTTTCAGTATTCGAGTTGCTCTTATTGATGTGCTACAACCCTTCATCATATTGCAGAAATGCCTAATCCAACATCTACATAATAAAACTGTTGTTTATGCCACTCACCAGTTGGAATTTTTAGATGCTTCTGACCTCATCCTGGTAAGTTGAACTGTTTTCAGCTATTGGTTTTCGGTTGCTTGATTTAAACTAGACAAGTATATCTTAGTTTTGCCGCTTATCTGATATGCTTAGGTAATGAAAGATGGTAGAATTGTTCAGTCAGGAAAGTATAATGAGTTGATTACAGACCCTGACGGTGAGCTCCTAAGACATATGGTGGCTCACAGCAAATCGTTAGATCAGGTGAACCCTTCCCAAAAATGCAGCTGCATGACCAAGGGTAAGCATCAGAATAACCAAATTGAAGTCGAAGAGAGTTTTGAAGATCTTACATGTGACAACAAGATCTTAGGAAGAACTGAGCAGGAAGACGCAGTATCTGGTCGAGTTAAATGGCAGGTCTACTCGACTTTTGTCACTTCAGCATACAAAGGGGCCCTTGTACTTCCGGTCCTTCTATGTCAAGTTCTCTTCCAGGGATTGCAGATGGCAAGCAACTACTGGATTGCATGGGGAACTGAAGAAGAAGGCAGGGTTACTAGAGAGCGATTAATTGGAATATTTGTGCTGATGTCAGGGGGAAGCTCTTTTTTCATCTTAGGAAGAGCAGTTATGCTGTCAACTATTGCAATTGAGACTGCTCAGAAGCTCTACGTTGGGATGATCACATCAATCTTCCGGGCGCCCTTGTCATTCTTCGACTCCACTCCTTCCAGCAGAATTCTGAATAGGGTGAGTGTAGCAGCTGAAATGATCTATATGGCTTAAAATACATCTATATTCAGTTTTAAAAACATGAGTTTCTGGTTGCATCCTTTCTTAACTTCATCATTTTCTTGTTTGTCAGTCTTCTACAGACCAAAGCATTGTGGACACAGATATTCCATATAGATTGGCTGGACTAGCATTTGCACTTATTCAATTATTGAGCATTGTTGTCCTTATGTCCCATGTTGCTTGGCAGATCTTTTTTCTCTTCCTTCTGATACTTGCCATCTCCATGTGGTATCAGGTAATCAGAAGCTCAACCTGAAGTTACTTTTGTCCCCATTCACTTTTAACTGCAAGAAATTTACTTTTTTACTGAGTGCAGACTGAAAGAGAATGAAGCATATTTCTTTTAAATAAATGTTTTGTATCACTGCTACATTACAATGCAAACAACGAGTATTTAATTCTCATAATTATGGTCTTTGTGCTAATGATACAATTCTTTTTACAGGCATATTACATTACCACTGCTAGAGAACTGGCAAGGATGATTGGCATTCAGAAAGCTCCAATCCTGCATCATTTCTCGGAATCTCTCACCGGTGTAGCAACAATTCGTTGTTTTAATCAGGAAGACCGATTCTTGAACAAGAACTTGAAGCTCATCGATAACTATTCTCGTGTTGCCTTTCACAACTCTGCTACAATGGAATGGCTCTGTGTTCGAATCAACTTTCTCTTCAATCTGATATTCTTCTTTCTTCTCGTCATCCTGGCAAACCTTCCACGGAAGGCTATCGACCCCAGTAAGCTTTTTTTCTTCTTCTCCATTTCTATATCATGAATCCAACTTAATACATTCTGCTTCCACTAGGCCAAAAATGTCAGCTTCTCTGGTGATGCATGAATACACATAAAAAACTGAACTCAAAGTTATACACCTGAAAATCTCTGAAAACAATTTTTTTCTTTCTTTCACATGTTTCATCTATTTTGCAGGTTTAGCAGGACTAGCAGCTACCTATGGCTTAAATCTTAATGTTCTCCAAGCTTGGGTTATATGGAACCTTTGCAATGTTGAGAACAAAATGATCTCAGTGGAGAGAATACTTCAGTTTAGCAATGTTCCTAGTGAAGCCCCACTGAAAATTGAAAAGTCCAGGCCGGAACCCAATTGGCCGCTAAAAGGAAGAATCGAAATGAGGGATCTTCATGTGCAATACAGTCCTGATCTCCCAAGAGTACTAAAAGGTATAACATGCACCTTTCCGGAGGGAAAGAAAATTGGTGTAGTTGGAAGAACAGGAAGTGGAAAGTCTACTTTGATCCAAGCTCTGTTCAGGGTTGTGGAACCATCTGAGGGATGCATTCTTATTGATGGAATAGACATTTCGAGGATTGGTTTGGAAGACCTAAGGTCTAGGTTGAGTATAATACCACAAGATCCAACTTTGTTCCAAGGAACAATTAGGACTAATCTTGATCTGTTACAACAACATTCAGATCATGATATCTGGGAGGTAATGTTCTGCACTTGGAACCTGTTTGGCGAAGTTTATTAGAAGTAGCTGAAAAACTCTTGAAGCTGATTTTATGAATAGTTGTTGCGTGTTTCGATAGAAGTGTTGAAACTGTCAAACTAATAATTAACATTCTTTTTCTTAATTTCATTTGAGAGGGTATGACTTGGTAACTTACTGTTAGAATGGTATTCATATTTCAGGTCTTACACAAATGTCATTTAGCTGAGATAGTGAAGCAGGATCCAAGGCTTCTTGATGCACCAGGTACAAATACTAGTTTCCGCGTTTATCTTGCAACCTATAAAAAAAACTTCAGCATACACAAATAATCGTAAATGGAAACAAATTATCTTCAAATTAAGATCAAGAATTTTATGGTGCAGTTGCAGAAGACGGAGAAAACTTGAGCGTGGGTCAAAGGCAGATTGTGTGCCTAGCTAGGGTGTTGCTACAAAAAAGGAGAATATTGGTACTTGATGAAGCTACTGCTTCAGTGGATACAGAGACAGACAATGTCATTCAGAAAACTATAAGAGAAGAAACATATGGATGCACAGTTATAACAGTGGCTCATCGGATACCCACAGTCATCGATAATGATCTTGTTCTAGTTCTTGGTGAAGGTAAAGATACAGAACCCAGCACAACAAACACTGAAAAACAGCTTAACCAACTAAATTAGGTGTACATATTGAGAATACTGTAACAGTTGAAATGATTAATGTATTAGCTACTTGTATATAACTGCATGACAATTGTAGTGGCCGAATATAAGTGTAACCATTAACCACCACCGGGCTAAGAACTCAAAAAGATGAAGACATAGAACAGCTGAGAATAGACATGTTGTACTATTTATTACATTGCTGACAAAATCCATGTTGTTTGATGCAGGAAAAATTCTCGAGTTTGATACTCCTGACCAGTTATTGAGGAACAGTTCTTCCGCATTTTCAAATCTGGTGACAGAATTCTTGCGGAGATCATCCAAGGGGTAACTTAAAAGCATAGCACAAGGCACATGTGATAGTACATCTAGATTTCTAACCTCTAAAGGAACGGCTGACCGATTTAATTTGCCAATATTGATGTGGTGTTGTACAGTACAGAATCACAAACTGAAATCAAGAACTAGAGCAAGTTGAGCGGCTATAACTGGATTAATTCATTTACTATACAGCAGCCACTTCTACAAGTACATACTGTATCTAATAACTGCCAACCAAAGGTGACATGAAATCTGTATGATATTTACAGTGGTTATTCTTAATCCTTACCTCATAGTTCATGTACTTAATAAGTTATTTCTTGATGCGACAGAAAACTTGAATAGAGATCTGTAGTTCATTTGACAACTAGAGATCTGTAGTTCATTTGACAACTAACTGACCTTTAACAGCTAGATCAAATCTTAAACTGAATTCTGTCTGGATCTGCTTTAATTATCAATTAAAGTGAATATTTAGTTGATTAGCCTCTAAAAGTCCCTCAAATAAAGTACATCATCACTCATCAGTACTTTGTAATATCTGAATGAAAGTTCTATTCAACTGCTCTTCCTTTATGGCTAAATCTTGCTGAAACCTATCATATACTTATTCAACCCTTTTGTATTTATGCTTCATCATTAGGCACAACTACTACCAAACATGAAAATCCATGTCTTTTGTTGCTGTCTCTCTGCTCTCTTTCTTGTTATTGCCCGCCTCTCTCTCTCTCTCTCTCTCTCTCTCTCTCTCCATATATATACCGTCAAACCTCTTTATAACAGCCTCGTTCGTTCCGAATATTTTTGGATGTTATAGCGAAGTGTTGTTATAGAAAACATATACTATTATAACATAACTTGCAAATTGGTTCCGGAAAAAGCTTGGCTTTTATAGTGAAGTGTTGTTATATAGGGATGTTGTTATAGAGAGGTCTAACCGTATATGTGCATTTGTATTCTTGTTTCTATCATTTCTTGTTTGTCTTCTGCTAGTTTGTCTCTGACTGCCAATTTCCTTGTTAATTTTCACTCTATTAATATTAACCAAAACCTGCTATTCCCATAGCATCAATCACATTGCTAATACAAATAGTATTATTTCTAGAAGTTTAAATAGATTTACTTGGAACATTACTTAGAAACATACGAAACATAGATGGCAAGGACCTACTTGAAGGAGAAAAGAAATAACAACTTTATTCCACTTTGACAATCAAATCATGAATTTACAAATAGAATCTCAAAATCATTTGTAAGATCTTACTTGTTGATGGTATTATGAGTGCAATTGAACTAGTATTTTCGAGGCGAAACATAGATATATAGTGAAAAACAACAAAATTTCAACAAAAACTAAATTATGAACAACACAATAATTTTTAAATTACAGTCAATTAGTACTAAGAACTTTAAAGATTGAATCTTTCAAGTTTAAATTTTGGATCTACTTCTCAAGAATGATCTCAGTACAATATGCGGAGCTACAATATTAGGTGCGGATTCGAATGGACCTAGTAACTTTTGCTTAGACCTTATATTTATACTAGGAAATCCATTAAATATATATAATTATTTAACTGCAAATCAGTAACTAAAATAAATTATGGATTCGATGCCAAGTTCAGAACCTATAATTTTCAAATCCTGGCTCCGCCTATGCATTTTGTACACATGTTGCTAACAAGCTTGCAGAGTATATGCCCCCCCCCCCCCCAAAAAAAAAAAAAAAACACAGAAGGTAAATGTCAAAAATGTGAGACAATGGCAACCAAATATGTCATGTAAACTCAATTCTGATCCGTCCTATGAGCATTAGTCATTGGTCATAGCTGTCCAGCTGGTATTTCACAATGTTGATTATCATCTATTGGTGTTTCTAGGAATGAACCAAATTGAAGAAGAATCATACTAACTCAGGACTTGTAGAGATACCTTACAAATAGATCAAGAGGCAAAAACCACCACTGCCAAGTGCTAGTAAGAGAGGATACACACATTCTGGACGGGAAAGCCATAAAAAATAAAAATGTAGTTAGCTCATGCCCTATTTCAAAAGCTATATATATGGAATTATCCCCATACAGACGTGTCGAAGTATCTGATACAGTCAGAGAGGCGGGTCTAGAATTTGTTTATGATATTTAATGAATTTTTTTAATATTTATAAAGGATTTGGCAAAAGCTATTAAGTTCACGTGAACTGATACGTTACATGCTAAATCCACCTTCCTGTTTTTGGCTGATTGTTAGTATATTTTGAACAATTTGTATAAGGTACCCACACTCATCACAACCTGTCATACATCTACATCAAGAAACATCCATGTAACATTGGTGAAAAATATATTGACAATGATGGTAGTATAGAAATGCAATACAAATATATGGGACAAAAACCAGAAAATAATAGGCATTTTTGAATTAGATTTGTATATATGGTAAAAACCGGGCCAACCCGATTTTACAGATTAACCGGGACCAAGGGGATAGGTCGAGGATCCGCCCCGTAATATGTCAGACCGAGACACGAGGATAAGGTATCGAGTTCGGGATTCGAGGTACCTCGAGATCGAGACCAGTGATGATCGAGGTCGAACTCGAGCAAGACCGAAGATAGCATAATAACGGAAAGACGAGATATCCGTGACTGATCGAGAATCACGGCGAATATCTCGGAACAGATCAAATCAAGGACGGTTATTTAGCTAATCGTGGGGTTTCCTTCTGTAATTAGAATTGTACTACAAATAGGATTCCTCTACTATATAAAGAGGGTCTTAACCATTTGTAATGATCTCACATTGACGTATATCAAAGCAATACAATACTCTTTTCTCTTATACTCTCTTGTCCATCAGTTTGTTTCATAACTCTACTCTCACTCACTCAGTTCGATGGCAACCTAGCTCGAGGGCTGAATTGCATTTCAATACTAGTTTGCTTTACTTTGTTGTTCATTTCCACTATTAATCATCATATTTATCAATTGGTGCTAGGTGAAATTACATATCCTTAAAACCCCTTATTAAGTTTAATTTTCATCCGATTTTAAGGGTAAACAGTTTGGCACCCACCGTGAGGCTAAGGATAATAGTGATTGCCTGGTATTAATTCTCATAACACACATTGCTTTACGCTTGTTCTTGTAAGTGTCTTTGATTTCAGGATCAACATGTCAAGTAGCACCCACACATATAGATAATGGCCTTGGTTTCCACGGCGAAAATGACAACATAGCTGCCCCGGGAAACGGAGTGCCTCCAGTCAACCCCGATGGACCCCGGCCGTGGACCCAATTGACGTCAGCTCCCATATTGCCATTAATGGGAATTTGGGCGTCGACCTTGAAAATAACATCCGCATAGATGCTCGAGCAGCCGATCAGAACGCACAGAGTGGTGAAGAAGGTGGAATTAGCCTTCGAATGATATTCGAGATGTTGTAGACTCAACAAGCTACAATAGCACGACTCCAAAATCAAAATCGTGCACCAAGCAGAATCGAGCTCGAGCCATCGCAAGAAGTTTTTCATAGAGCCAAATCGGTGCCAAAGAGATCGAATGAGGGAGAATCAGAGACTAATCCTGCTCTCGTAAAAAAGCTCGAGGAACTGACGAAGCGAATCGAGACAGGGGAAAAGAAGATCGAGGAAATGATAAGAAAGTGGAAACGTATAACTCCAGGGTCGACCAAATCCTGGGGGCACCACTGGTATTGAAAGGTCTTGATTCAAAAAACAACAACAACATACCCAGTAAAATCCCACTAGTGGGTTCTGAGGAGAGTAGAGTGTACGCAGATCTTACCCCTACCCCGAAAAGGTAGAGAGGCTGTTTCCGGGAGACTCTCGGCTCAACAGGAGAGACAATAATATCAGAAAAGGAACAAGGGAAAAGGCATGTAACAACAAAAGATGCCAGAAAGAAGATAACAACAACGAAGAAGTGAAAGGACAATAACACAAAACTATACAAAACAACAAGGTGAACACAACATAGACCGCTAACAAACCTACACGAAACTCTATCAAACTACCCGGTACAAAGAGGAAAGAACTCTCGACTACCCCTAGCCTACCACCCTAATGCTCAACCTCCACATGTTCCTATCAAGAGCCATGTCCTCGGAAATCTGAAGCTGCGCCATGTCCTGACTGATCACCTCGCCCCAATACTTCTTAGGCCGCCCTCTGCCTCTTCTCATACCTGCCAAAGTCAACCGCTCACACCTTCTAACCGGTGCATCCAGACTTTTTCTCCGCACGTGTTCGAACCATCTAAGCCGCGCTTCCCGCATCTTGTCGTCCATGGGAGCCACCCCACCCTCTCCCGAATTTCTTCATTTCGAATCTTACCCAGCCTAGTTTGCCCACACATCCATCAAAAAAGTTTGTCCAAAAGCCTTTCCCCCTAAGTGCGGCTCCGAAGCCAATCCTAAAGAAGTTCCGTATGCCTGAGATTACGAAGTATAACGGGACGACAGATCCAAACGAGCATGTCACCTCATATACGTGCGCCATTAAGGGAAATGACTTGGAAGATGACAAAATTGAATCCGTGTTGCTGAAGAAATTCGGAGAAACTCTATCAAAGGGTGCCATGATATGGTACCACAATTTACCACCTAATTCTATTGATTCATTTGCTATGCTTGCAGATTCTTTTGTGAAGGCGCACGCTGGAGCTATTAAGGTTGCAACTAGAAAGTCGGACCTATTCAAGGCAAGGCAAAAGAACAATGAGATGCTTAGGGAATTCGTATCTCGATATCAAATGGAACGGATGGATTTGCCACCGGTCACCGACGATTGGGTTGTTCAAGCCTTCACTCAAGGTCTCAACAGACAGAGTTCCATAGCTTCGCAACAATTAAAGCAGAATTTGATTGAATATCTAGCCGTCACCTGGCCCGATGTACATAATCGATATCAGTCAAAAATTAGAGTCGAAGACGACCAACTAGGGGCTCCAATTGATTTGATTTATCCCAACAGGCGCGTGGATAGAGTTAAAGGGGACATCAACCGGGAACCACGATCGAACAGAGACCGATATCAGCCATACGGTGGAGATCGAAGAAATAACGGGCCTGGGCACAACCCCGTTCGGAATGATAGAAGGAATGATCGGGAAAAGAGCTCCCCAGGGATCATGAGAAAGAGTGGTTTCGATAGGGATACCGGGTCCAAAGAAGCACCTCGATTGTCAGAATATAACTTCAACGTAGATGCTTCCACCATAGTATCGACCATTGGGCATATCAAAGATACTAGGTGGCCTTGACCTCTGCAGACCGATCCGGCCCATAGAAACCCAAACCAAATATGCAAGTATCATGGCACCCATTGCCATAAAACAGAAGATTGCAGACAGCTAAGAGAGGAAGTAGCCTGATTATTCAACGAGAGTCACCTTCGAGAATTCTTAAGTGATCGAGCCAAGAACCACTTCAAAAACAAAGATTCAAACTGACGGAACGAGCAGGAAGAGCCACAGCATGTGATTCACATGATCGTTGGAGGAGTCGATGTTCCTCAAGGACCGGTATTTAAATGCACCAAGGTAACGATCACAAGGGAAAAGCGAACTCGGGACTACTTACCAAAAGAAACCTTGTCTTTCAACGATGAGGATGCAGAAGGGATCGCACAACCTCACAACGATGCACTGGCAATATCTATCCTTATGAATAAAATTCAAGTTAAACGTGTGTTGATTGATCCAGATAGCTCGGCAAACAATATTCGATAAAGGATTGTAGAGCAACTCGGCCTCCAAGATCAAATTGTGCCTGCTGCTCGAGTACTTAATGGCTTCAACATGGCGAGTGAAACCACCAAAGGGGAAATCATTTTGCCAGTAAATGTGGCCGGGACCATCCAAGAAACAAAGTTCCATGTGATTGAGGGTGACATGAGGTACAACGCACTGCTCGGATGACCTTGGATCCATAACATGAGGGCAGTGCCCTCGACGCTTCATCAAGTCCTGAAGTTCCCAAAATCGGAAGGAATTCAAAACGGTGTACGGTGAACAACCCACCGCTAAAGAAATGTTTTCAATCGATGAAGTAATACCGGTATCGGCGCTTTCATCAGCAAAGGGATCGGAGTCGAAGGGAACGCAGGAAGTCAATTAGCAACCACAGTCACCGGCCTCGGCCCAATCGGAGGAGCAGGAAACTTTCGAGGATGATGATTATATGATACCTCAAACCTTCATAATCCCCGATGGTTCTGACGCAACAAAGTCGACGGTCGAAGAGCTGGAATAAGTCATGCTGATCGAGCATCTCCCCGATCGAAAGGTATACCTGGGCACGGGGTTAACTCCCAAGCTCAAGAAAAAACTTATTCAATTCCTTTTAGATAACATAGATTGTTTTGCTTGGTCCGATCTCGATATGACAGGAATCCCACCAGAGATCACTACCCATCGATTAAGCTTGGACCCGAAGTTCCGTCTAGTAAAGTAAAAGAGAAGGCCCCAGTCCGACGTTAAGCATGCATTCATCAAGGACGAGGTAACCAAACTTCTCAAAATAGGGTCCATTCGGGAAGTAAAATATCCCGAATGGTTAGCAAACGTAGTGGTGGTCCCTAAGAAGGAAATAAACTTAGAATGTGTATAGACTATAAGGACTTGAACAAGGCCTGCCCTAAGGATTCTTTTCCTTTGTCGGACATCGATCGCATGATCGATGCCATGGCCGGCCACGAGATTCTCAGTTTTCTCGATGCCTGCTCTGGGTACAATCAAATATAGATGAACCCGGAGGATCAGGAAAAAACTTTGTTTATCACTAATACGGCACCTATTGTTATAACGTAATGCCGTTCGGACTAAAAAATGATGGTGCAACTCATCAACACCTAATAAATCGAATGTTCGAAGAACAAATAGGGAAATCTATGGAAGTTTATATTGATGACATGCTAGTTAAGTCCCTGCGAACAGAGGACCATTTGAAACATTTGCAGGAGACCTTCGATATACTAAGGAGGTACAACATGAAACTCAACCCAGAGAAGTGTGCATTCGGGGTCGGCTCGGGCAAGTGTCTCGGCTTCATGGTGTCCAATCGGGGAATCGAGATCAACCCCGATAAAATCAAAGCTATCGAGGATATCAAAGCCGTGGATAATGTGAAGGCCGTGCAGAGGCTGACCGGGCGCATAGCCGCCCTGGGGCGATTCATCTCGAGGTCCTCAGATAGAAGTCACCAGTTTTCTCACTACTTAAGAAGAAGAGCAATTTTGCATGGACCCCGGAATGCCAACAAGCCTTAGAAGAACTAAAACGATACCTGTCAATCGCTCCACTGCTTCACACCCCGAAAGCGGATGAGCAACTCTACTTATACTTGGCGGTCTCAAAAATAGCGGTAAGTGGGGTCCTAGTTCGAGAAGAGAAAGGTATGCAATTCCCTGTTTGCTATGTTAGCCGGACCTTAGGTGAGGCCGAGACCCGATACCCACACTTAGAGAAATTAGCGCTTGCTTTAATAAGCTCCTCTAGGAAATTAAAATCATATTTCCAATGTCACCCAATATGTCTTGTAACTACCTATTCCTTTCGTAATATTTTGCATAAACCCGAACTTTTGGGGCGATTGGCCAAATGGGCCGTGGAACTCAGCGTGTACGATATTGAGTATCAACCCCGAACGGGCATCAAGTCCCAAATCTTGGAAGACTTCGTGGCTGACTTTACGCCAGCCCTCGTACCCGAGGTCGAAAAGGAACTACTATTAAAATTGGGTACATCATCGGGGGTGTGGACTCTCTTCACGGACAGTGCTTCGAACGTGAAAGGGTCCGGGTTGGGCATCATTTTGAAGCCACCAACGGGTAACATATTTAGACAGTCTATCAAAACTTCTAAGTTAACTAACAATGAGGCCGAGTATAAGGTCATGATTGCAGGTCTCGAGCTGGTTAAAAGTTTGGGAGAAGAGGTCATCGAGGCCAAATGTGATTCCCTACTTGTGGTAAACCAAGTCAATAGAACTTTCGAAGTCCAAGAAGATCGAATGCAGAGATACTTGGACAAACTACAGGTGACTTTGCATCGATTTAAAGAATGGACCTTACAACACATACCTCCAGAACAGAACAGTGAGGTCGGTGCCCTTGCAAACTTGGGGTCATCGATCGAGGATGACGAACTTAACTCAGGGACTGTTGTACAACACTCGAGATCAGTAATCGAAGAAGGCCATGCCGAAATAAACTCTACGAGTTTGACCTGGGACTGGAGGAACAAGTACATTGAATACCTAAAGAACGGGAAACTCCCGACAGATCCGAAGGAGTCAAGGACTCTACGCAGCAAGGCATCACGGTTCACTTTGGCCGAGGATGGAACTTTATTCGGAAGGACATCCGATGGGCCATTGGCGATATGTTTGGGACCATGAGACACCAACTACGTCCTATGGGAAATTCACGAAGGCACTTGTGGGAACAACTCTAGTGCCGAATCATTGGTTCACAAAGTCATTAGAGCAGGGTACTACTGGGCCGATATGGAAAAAGATACAAAAGAGTTCGTTCAAAAATGCGATAAATGTCAAAGGTATGTGCCGATGATTCACCAACCCGGAGAGCAACTCCATTCGGTCTTATCCCCATGGCCATTCATAAAATGGGGAATGGACATCGTCGGCCTCTACCGTCTGCCCCAGGTAAAGCTCAGTTTATTTTATTTATGATTGATTATTTTTCTAAGAGGGTTAAAGCATAGGATTTCGAGAAAGTCATAGAAAAAGAAGTCATAGACTTCATTTGGGACCACATTATATGCCTATTCGGGATGCCTGCGGAGATCGCGTGTTACAACGGAAAACACTTCATCGGCAGAAAGTGACAAAATTTCTTCAGGATCATAATTTTAAAAGGATTCTATCAACCCCATACCATCCAGCGGGAACAGACAAGCCGAATCAACCGACAAAACCATCATTCAAAATCTTAAGAAAAGATTGACCGACGTTAAGGGAAAATGGAGAGAGATATTGCTCGAGGTTCTTTGGGCGTACCGCACGACATCGAAATCCAGTACGGGGGCAACACCGTTCTCTTTGGTCTATGGTGCCAAAGCTCTTATCCCGGTCGAGGTCGGGGAACCTAGCATCAGGTTTCGCCATGCGACAGAAGAATCAAATAACGAGGCTATGAAGAAAAGCCTAGAATTTTTGGATGAAAGATGCGAGGCCGCCCTCGTTCGATTGGCCGCACAAAAACAACGGATCGAAAGGTATTACAACCGGAGAACCAATCTTCGACATTTCAAAATAGGGGAGTTGGTGCTAAGAAAGGTCACCTCAACACTCGAAACCCAAATGAAGGAAAAATGGGTCCAAATTGAGAGGGACCGTATCAGGTCCTCGATATTATCGGAAAGGGATCCTACAAACTCGGCACGATGAGCGGCGAGCGGCTACCAAACAATTAGAACGTATCACTCCTAAAGCAATACTACTGCTAAGGTACGACCTTCTCCATTTTCCTTTATATTTTAAACTAACCAATTGTAGGTGTTCGATCAGGAACATCGACGGATCCTTCAGCACGAAGTCTTTAGGTCTGAAAGCACGCGTTGCACTCTTTTTCCTTTAGACCAGTTTTGTCCCAATTGGGTTTTCCGGTGAGGTTTTTAACGAGGCAACCATTGATCGTGCTAACTTAGAACAATTCAACAGCATCCGAGGCTTCTTTACAATCAACCTCGAATACTGGAGGGCATTACCCTTGAATGTCAACTTTGCTGCAAGGAAATTACTTCGTAACAGCGGGGTCTCGATAGGTAAATTTGTAAGGGCCAAACGGTCGAATGAACCGTGCCCGTATAGATTACTCGAGCCCTAACATCGAACATGTACGCATGTATAATCATCTATTTAAAGAAGTATTTTTCCTTGCCAATATCTCATGCCTTAGAAAACTTTCCTACTTCACAATTTCATACTCAATCTATTGTGTAAACAGGCTTAAGGGCCGATCGTGACCGAAATTCGAACAATTAACCGCACACTCGTGGACTGCCGTCTGAAAAATAGACGAGAACGAATTGTTAAAATCTCGAGATTATAATACCTTAAAAAGGCAACCCTCGATTTTTGTAGGCCACGGCCACCCTACTCGGAGACTGACACTTCGAACAAGCTCGTAGTATAACGGAAAAACAATCCCAAGAGGAAAATCCCAAACTAAAGGCTACAGACAAATTGACATGGTTCGGAGAAGTCCAAATACTGTAATAAAATAGGCCTTAGATTATTCTCATAAACTGGTTAAAAAGGCTACCCTCGGCAAAATTACAAAGGGGTTCGATAGTATCGAGCCTTGAAAACCATAACGGGTACGAAATTGTTCGAACCCTCGAACATGACTTCATTATTTCATGCTAAGGCATTATAAACTTTGTGAACGCAAATAATAAACAGAGGGAAAACTTTAAATGCCGAAAAGGGTAGAAAAAGCCTTATATATACGATCGTTTTGCAAAGGCCAGATCGGCCGAATACAAAACTTACGAAAAGCCTAAGAGCTACTTTCACTTCAAGCTCGAAAGATCCTTCTCACTTGACTAGAAAGCCTCAGGGCTACCTAATTCTAAGTTCGAGCATGTCCTCAGTCGATCATTAAGCCTAAGGGCTACTTCAACTCGAGTTCGAATAAATTCTCACTCAAGGACTATTTTTTAAGCCTAAGGGTTATTTTTTGCTCTCGAGTTCGAAATATCGTCCTCATTCAAAAAAAAACCTGAGGGTTCCCTTATTTCTAATCTGATCAAGCAGTCACTCGATCGCAGAAACTATGCCAGTTCGGTCGAATTGCCTAAACCTCAAGCCTATGAACAACAGTTTCATAAGGCATAAATGAAGCACAAATTTCATGAGTAAGAAATGAAATGAAAATGCACAAGACTAAGAGAGGGACCTTTATATACGTCAAAAGTTATTTACAAGGGCAACATGGCCCGATCAGAATTCTATGCAAAAAACCCAAAAAAGATCCTAAGTACCTAATCTTCTCCAGAAGCAACATCTTCACCTTCGGGGTCTTCTTCGCTCTCGGACCCACTCGTGCTCCCGGAATCATCATCATCATCAGAAGAGACCAATGCTTTGGCTTCGGCTTCAAGCTCTTTTGCATTTTTAATCTTGGCAGCAAGGTCAAAGCCGCGAGCGTGAATCTCCTTGAGAGTCTCACTTCGAGACTGGTACTTGGCATGCTCGACAACCCAGTATGATAGAGTATGAGTGGCATCGGCAACTTTCTTTGCTCGAGCTTGAGCGACCTCAGCGTCAGATCGGTAGACGACCACAATTGCCTCGGCGTCAGCCTTGGCTATCTCAGCCTTAGATTTCGCCACTACAAGTTCTGTGACCAACCAAACCTGGAGCTCCTCAACTTTCTTGGCTTGTGCCAAGTTCTTCTCTTTCATGCCTTGGAGCTGGCTTTTAGCCAAGGATAACTGAGCTCGAGCGGCCTCTTTCTCTGAGGCAAGACGGTCCATATTTTGCTTCCACGCTATGGTTTCCGCCTTCACCGCATCTACCTCTCCACGGAGTTGCCCGATCGTCTCGTGCAGTTGCTGGACCTGTGAGATCGAATTGTTAGCCACCACACCCGAACAGATGCCATGAGCTTCTAAGACTTTTATTACTTGCTCGGTCAGTTCACTCTATTCTTTCTGAGCCGCAGCCAGTTCAGCTCGGAGACCCTTGAGTTCTTCTTCTTTCTGCTCAGTGAAAAGTTTAAAGGCATTCTTATCCTCGGTGAGCCGCTGGATATCGGAGAAAATCTTCATCGTAAAGAACTGAAACCTGCAAACATAGAAGGGAAAAATTATACTAAGGGGGAAAAACCTAGGTACAAAAATGGATAGAAGAATCAGGGATTACCCGGTTTAAAGCCTATTGGGCTTCGTTGAAAAGACAAGGAGCTCCCACCACATCCATCTGGGCTCGATCTCCCTCTGTGACCAAACCCCCGAGATAGCTGGCCATACTTACGGGGGCACCAAGAACACGAGCATCTTTCGGGACCGTGACCACGATAGTTCGATTACGCCCATGATCGACACTGGGAGCCGGGAACTAGTCGGTTAGTTTGGAACTTGAGGAAGCCTCACCTGAGCTTTTTCTCGGAACCTCCAGGTCACTCGAACCGGTGACGTCTTCTATCCTGGCAAATAAACCACGGAAAAGATCCTCCTCTTTATGGGATCCTTCCCCATGGCAAGTCTCTACAGCTTGAGCATCGCGTATCAAAGAATCAGAGACTGAAGGAAACAAGGGGGAATCCTCGATCTCTATTGCCCCCCGAGGGTCTTTTGAAGCACTGCCTCCATCTTAGGGAGCCTTGAGCTCGTTTTCTGCACCGGAATCCAGCCTCTTCAATGGCCTCTTTGCCCCGAGGCAAAACATCTTTGATTCCTTTTGGCTCGGGGACTTGGGCCAAAGCCTCCTCCTCGAAATCATTGGGCCTAGTCAGCATCGATTTCCACTGGTTCCGAAGCTTTCTGAGCCCCAGTGCTAGCTCGTGCACGGGCTATCAACCCGAAATTATTTTCATTTTCTTCTTCCTGCTCACCCTCTTTGGGCTCGTCTCGTAGCCAGAGGACTGAGTCCATTGCCAAAGGGATGACATTCCCTCTACGGGTCCGCCTCTTTTTGGTCTTTTGCTCGTCCAGTTTCGTGGAGCTCGAAGCCTCTCTCCTTTTTCGTTCTTTCTTCCATTTCGGAGCAGACGGTTGGGGAAGGTTTTCTTCATCACCTGATGGGGGCCTCATCGGCACGTCCTTCCCAAGACCTGCAGAAGAAGGATAAATGAGATCAAAAAGAAATTCGGACAGTAGTTAGAGTTATCGAATTACACGAAAACTTACCATGATTTCGGGCCTCCCATCGACCCTCCGAGAACTCGCGCCATGCGCGCTCAGTGTGTTTCGATGTCAACACTAGGCTCCTGACCCAGTTCTCGAGATGGGGAATCTCACTCGGCATCCAGGCAACGGCTGCACCAAATAAAATACCGGTAAGAAAGAATGAAAAGGTGGAGATAATAAATAGAAGTTAAAAGATGGAATTAAACTTACGTTTCATATTCCATTTCTCCGAAAATGGCATGCTTTCGGTGGGGATCAGGTCCAAGGTCTTTACTCAGATAAATCGGCCCATCCAACCCTGGTCCTTGTCCAAATCTATGCTCAAGAAGGCCGCCTTGTTAGCCCAACGCTGAAGCTTTACTATTCCTCCCTATTAAAGTCGGGGGCTATACAAGCGAATGAGATGGCCGAGGGTAAAGGGAAGCCCCTCGTCTTTGCTCACATAAAATTTAAACAGTATCACTATCCACTAAAAAGAATGATGAATTTGGCCGAGGGTGACCTCGTACTTCTTGCAGAAGTCCACGATAATTGGATCTAGAGGACCTAAGGTGACAGGGTAGGTGTAAACACTCAGAAACCCCTCCTCATACTTTGGTGATTGATTCCTCAGGCGAGGGCACCACCACGTGCTTATTTACCCAGTTGCAATCCTTCTTAAATTGGTTTAGGAGGTCATCGGTGATTGTACATATGTACCTCGACATTGGCTCGCATCGGCCTGGAACCGAGGGGGTCTTTTCAACCTTAAAGTCAGAGTCAAGAACGCACGGCGGAGGGAAGAATTCTTCAGGGCGTGGTTCCGCCGCCGGTTGCTTGCCAGCTGGTTGAGACGAGAAGGTTTTCTCTTTATGCAGAACAGTTTTGGAGGTCTTCGCCATTTTTGTAAACAAGGAAGAACGGGGATTAGGATATTCGGTGTTTTGGAAAAAAGAGGTTAGCATTAGAACTTGAAGATTTGCAGAAAAAGAACTTGAAGGAATCAAGGAGTTTTGAAAATTAGAGCGGAAGAGATTAAAAGTAAAGTTTGAAAGAGTGGAAAAAAGGCCTATTTATGGGCTTCACGGCGACGGTTCAAAGTTGTTAGTGGCCGACCGGCAACTGACGCGCCTTAAATGCCTGGGAAATTTAACCGATGGGACATTTCGGTCACTTCTATCGCTTACGTCACGCTGATGACATCATGACAAATCGAGGTAAAGATCGAGGACTCAATTAGTTTCTTGTCATTATACTCCAAAAAACGAGGGGACTATCTGTATACGGTAAAAATTGGGCCCACCTGATTTTACTTATTAACCGGGACCAAGGGAATAGGTCGAGGATCCGCCCCGTAGTATGTCAGACTGAGACACGAGGATAAGGTATCGAATTCGCGATTCGAGGTACTTGTCGAGATCGAGACCAGTGATGATCGAGGTCGAACTCGAGCAAGACCGAAGATAGCATAATAACAGAAATGCGAGATATCCGTGACTAGTCGAGAATCACGGAGAAAATCTCAGAACAGATCAAATCAAGGACGGTTATTTAGCTAATCGTGGGATTTCCTTCTGTAATTAGAATTGTACCGTAAACAGGATTCTTCTACTATATAAAGAGGGTCTTAACCATTTGTAATGATCTCACATTGACACATATCAAAGCAATACAATACTTATTTTCTCTTATACTCTCTTGTTCATCAGTTTGTTTCATAACTCTACTCTCACTCACTCAGTTCGAGGGCAATCTAGCTCGAGGGCTGAATTGCATTTCAATACTGGTTTGCTTTACTTTGTTGTTCATTTTCACTATTAATCATCATATTTATCAATTGGTGCTAGGTGAAATTACATATCCTTAAAATCACTTATAAGTTTAATTGTTATTTGATTTTAGGAGTAAACAATTTGCTTCCATGCATTTACAGGAAATCAAATATTAAAGCAAGATTTTAAGTTCTGTGTTTTTATTTCCTAAAATATATGCGTTAAATCTAGTTCTGTAACGTCATCCCCGTAACGTAAGCGGTAGATGTGACCGAAATGTCCCGTCGGTACAGTTACCCAAGCATTTAATGCACGCAGTTTATGGTCGGCCACTAGTGGTTTCAAACCGTCACTGTGAAACCCATAAATAGGCCCTTTCCTCATTGATTCAAACTTTACTTTCAATTTCTTCCAATCTCCAAAGCTTTATACATCTTTTAAGTTTTTCCGTTCTATTTAATCTTCAGGTTTTGTTGTCAAACTTCTCTCAAAACACCAAGTCTTATTGTCTTCTTCTTTCTTCAAACTCAAACCCAAAATGGCGAAAACGTCCAAAACTGTGCCGCCAAAAGAAACCGCCTCTTCGTCAAAATCCTTCGGCGCCGCCGCTGCGGAGGAACATCCACTTATGGACTTTGTTCTGATGAAGTGTGCCATTGCTGCTGATTTCAAAGTGGAGAACACACCCTCGACACCGGGCCGATGTGAACCCATGTCGAGGTATATGTGTATGATTACCGAGCGTCTCCTCAAGAAGGTAAAAGAGGAGTGCAACTGGGTGGGCAAGGGCGTCGTGGTGCCTAGCCCTAAAGAAACCATCACTACTTACAAGGAGGGATATTTGACTGTCTACACCTATTCCTTCACAATAAGTCCCTTGGAGCCCATCATCGCCGCCTTTTGCAAGAGGTATGATGTCACTCTAGGCCAAATCCACCTATCGTTTTAGAGGATCGTGCTCCTCCTCCGATTCTTTGTAGTAAGATCGAGGGGCATCCTTTTACCCTCGATCATCTCATGCGCCTCTACGGCCCTCGACTTTATCGGGGAGGCATGATCAAACTTTACCGCCAAGCCACCAAACCCCCGTTCTCATGCATAGATGAGGCTCGAGACCAAGGTTGGATGGGCAGGTTTGTCCTAATAAAGACTTTTCGGATCTAATCCCCGCCAAAGATATGTCGTTCCCTGAAAGGTGGAACATGAAACATAAGCATTTCTTGGCCTTTTGTGTATTTATTTTTTCCGTTCAACTTTCTTGTTTTCCCCTTGTCTAAGCTCTTGTGTTGCAGCCAAGGCCATTATACCGGAAGTAATCCCTGACCTGAGTCAATGGGTCGAGGGATTGGTGTCATAAAAAACCTATTCCGCGCTTGGATGGAGTTGTCAAGGGGCCAATGGGAGGATCGAAACCATGGCAATCTTTTTTTTCCTTAGCAAGGTCTCCATTCAGACTTTGTTATTTGTACTTACTCATTTTTTCCATATTGTAGGCCTCGGGAAAGACGTGTCAATGAGGCCTCTCTTTGCTGAAGAAATGGCGCTTCTTTCCAGTAAGCAAGGCAAAGAGAAGAAAATGAAAGAGGCTCTGAGTTCATCGAGCCTGGAGAAGAAAAAGCCAGCCAGGAGGCCCCGCAAGACAAAAGGGGACATTATCCCCGTAACTCTAGAGTCCATCCACCAGCTGTCGAATGAGACCGAAGATGAGGATGAAGAAGAAAACTCCGGATTGGTGCCTCGTGTGCGATCTGGCATCAAGGGTCAAAGAACCGCTGGACAGGCGAGAGCCGAAGCTGCTTTGACCCGGTCTGATGAGCCCGAGCTAACAGAAGTTGAATCTGCCTCACCTAGAGATGGGGAGGCCATCGAGAAGGCGATCGAGGCTGGGGTAGAAACTGAGCTCGAGGCTCCCCGGAACGAAGATGATGCCTCTGCAGACCCACTTGGGGCAATAGTGAACGGGGACTCCTCCTTATTCCATCCAGTTTCGGATTCGATGATACATGACGCTCAGGCTGCAAACACTTGTCACGTAAAGGGGGCACACAGAGGGGAAGATTTTTTCTGTGGCTGTTTTGTTGATGTGGAAGATATCACCGGTTTGGGTGATTGGGAGATACCAAGGAAGAGCTCTAATGAGGCTTCCTCGACTATACACTGACTAACCAATTCCCGGCTCCCAGTGTTGACCCCGATCGAAAGTGGCCTCTTATCATCACGATCCCGGAAGATACACAAGTTTTATCTGCCCCCATAGGGGTGGTAATTTACCTTTGATGCTTAGTCACCGAGAAGGATCAAGCCAAAATGAATGCAGTGGATGTTGTCTGCTTGTTCAACGAGGCCTAGCATGCTCTGAATCGGGATAGCTCAAGGACCATTGTCTTTTCTTGAATTTTGACTTGTAGATATCTCTAATATCTTTTCCTTCCTTGCAGGCTTCGGTGTTGCACCACGAGGCCTTTCTTCGAGCCCGAGAGGAACACAAGGTCGAGGTCCAGGGTCTTACTAAGAAGTGAAACACTTACAAGATTCTCAGCGAGAAGCTTCAGGTGGACCTGGTGGAAGCTCGAACGCGCATGAAGAGATGGCCGAGCAGGAATTTTGAATTCTTCATGATAGCAAGGACGAGTCGAAAACAACGACTAACAATCCTATTCTGCAGGCTCAACAGAGGCTCGAACAGATCAAGGGCTTTCAAGGGCAAATAGACGAAGTGCAAGCTGAAATTGATCGGTTCAAGGAATGTATGGACATCCTGGCTGCACAAAAGGGGACTGTTCAAGCAGAGCTGGATTCTGCCAAGTCACAACTTCGATATGCAATGGACAATGCCTCAGTCGAGGTAAAGAACATCGAGGAGCTCAAATCCAATTTAGCCAATCTGGCCAAGGAGCTCGAGGTTGCCAGATCCGAAGTGGCCGCAACCTATATTAAGGCTCAAGCTACTGGGATCAATAAAAAGTTGACGCCGAAGCCACCCTCGAGCAGGCTAGGGGCATGGTTGATCATTCGAAGTGGCAGGCTCGAAGGGAGGTTCTCGAGGGGATCCTTGCTCAAAATATCGACATATCTGCTGAACTCGAGATCGCCAAGGCAGAGGAAGCAAAGGCTCGGAAGTTAGCATTTCCCGCTGAGGATTCCAAGAGCGAGGGAGGATCCAACGGAGATGACTCATTGGGCAAAGAAGCTGCTCCCGAAGAATACTAGGCCTTTAGGATTAGTAGTGTTTCTTTTTAATACTAGGCCTTTAGGATTAGTAGTGTTTCTTTTTAAGTCTGTTTTGGCCTTTGTAAAGAGTTTTTGATCGGGCCATGTGGCCCTTGTAAGAAAAACTTTGGTATATAAAATTTCCCTTTCTTTTCTGAATCTATCATTTTTTCCTTTTTCCCTTGCTTTGTTTTTGTTTTATTGATGCCTTACGAGGTTGCATTCATAGGTTTGAGGCCTAAGCAATTTTGGACCGAGATCGAACTAGTGTCGAGTGAGTGCTTGCTCGAACTCGAAGTAAGGTAACCCTTAGGTTTTTATTGAGTGAGGATGATCCCTCGAACTCAAAGCTAAAGATGCCCTTAGGCTTTTGTATTAAGACGATGTGGCCTTTTGTAGAATGATCATTTTAATATACATAAGGCTTTCTGCCCCTCTTGGCTTAAAAGCTAATCACATAAAAATTTGTTATGCCTTAGCATAAGATAAATCTGTATTCATATTCCATTGTACTCGAGGGCTGATGACATCGAAACCCTTTGTTTCGTAATGCCTTAGTATGAAACAGAGAAAATGGTTTGAGATTTCGAATAATTCGGTACCCCATAGGGTTTTTTTAGGGTTGACGTGATCGAAACCCTTTGTAATTTTGCCGAGGGTGGCCTTTTTTAAACCGATTTTATGAAAATATTCGAAGGCATATTTTATTACGGAATTCGGACGTCTCCGAACCATATCAGTTTGGCCGTATAACTTGGGATTTGCCTCTTGGTCTTGATTCTTGATTATACTTCGAACTTGTTCGAAGTGTCATTTCCCGAGTGGGGTGACCGTAGCTTATAAAAATGAGGGTTGCCTTTTTAAGGTCTTACGATCTCGAGACTTTGATAATTCGATTACGTCGATTGTTCGGACGGCAGTCCCCGAGTATGGGGTAAGTTGTTTGAACTTCAGTTGTGATTGGCCCTTAGGCATGCTTCCACAATAGACAAAAAGTATGAAATTATAAAGTAAAAATTTCTCTATGGCATGAAATATTTGGCAAGGACAAATACTTCTCTAAATAGATTATACATGCGTACATGTTTGCCTTTAGGGCTCGAGTAATCTTCATGGGCACGGTTCGTTTGACCGTTTGGCCCTTACAAAATATTACCTAACAAAGTTGACATCCGAGGGTGATGCCCCCCAATATTCGAGGTTGATTGCAAAGAAACCTCGGATATTGTTGAATTGTTCTAAGTAAGCACGAGCAATGGTTGCCTCATTAAAAACCTCGCCGGAAAAACCCATTTGAGACAAAAATTGGTCTAAGGGAAAAAGAGTGTGACGCGTGCTTTCAGACCTAAGGACTTAGTGATGAAGAATCCTTCAATATCTTCGATTGAACACCTGCAATTGGTTAGCATAAAGTATAAATGAAAATGGAGAAGGTCGTACCTCAGCAGTAATATCGTCTGAGGAGTGATACGTTCCAATTGTTTGGTAGTTTCTCATCGTCCATCGTGCCAAGTTTGTAGGATCTCCGATGATATCGAGGACCTTATACAGTCCCTCCCAGTTCGGGCCAAGTTTTCCTTCATTTGGGTCTCGAGTATTGAGGTTGATCTTTCTCAGAACTAAGTCCCCGATTTTAAAATGTCGAAGATTGGCTTTTCGGTTGTAATAAATTTTGATCTGATATTTTTGTGCGGCCATTCGAACGAGGGCGGCTTCCCGTCTTTAATCTAGTGATTTGAGGCTCGTATTCATAGCCTCGTGATTTGACTCTTCCGTTGCATACCAAAACCTGAAGCTAGGTTCCCCGACTTTGACCGGGATCAAAGCTTCGGCACCATAGACTAAAGAGAACAGCGTTGCCCCCATACTGGATTTCAACGTTGTTCGATACTTGGACAATCTTTTCTTTGGATTTTGTATGATGGTCTTGTTTTGTCTATTCGGCCTGTCCGTTCCCACTAGGATGATACAGCGTTGACAAGATCCTTTTTATTTTGTGGTCTTCGACAAACTTTGTCACTTTGATGCCGACGAATTGCTTTCCATTGTCACATATGATCTCGGCAGGCATCCCGAATCGGCATATAATGTGGTCCCAGATGAAGTCTATGACTTCTTTTTCTCTGACTTTCTCTAAGGCATGTGCTTCAACCCATTTAGAGAAATAGACAGTCATAAAGGAAACGAATTTAGATTTACCTGGGGCCGATGGTAGAGGGATGACGGTATCCATTCCCCATTTCATAAACTGCCATGGGGATAGGACTGAGTGGAGTTGCTCTCCGGGTTGGTGGATCATCGGCGCATATCTTTGACATTTGTCGCACTTTCGAACGAATTCTTTTGTATCTTTTTCCATATTGGCCAATAGTACCCTGCTCTGATGACTCGGCAGCGGAATGATTTCTGCAAGTGCCCTCGTGCATTTCCCGTAGAACGTAGTCGGTGTCTCCTAGTCCCAAACGTAGTCGGCGTGCCCTTCTTCGATTACTGACCTCGAAGTTGTACGACAGTCCCCGAGCAAAGTTCATAATCTTCGATCGACGATCCTAAATTTGCAAGGGCATCGGCCTTGCTATTTTGTTCTCGCGGTACGTGTTGTAGGTCCATTCTTTAAATCGATGTAGAGACACTTGTAGTTTGTCCAAGTACCTCTGCGTTCGATCTTCTCGAACTTTGATAGTTCTGTCGATTTGATTTACCACAAGATGATAGTCACACTTGGCCTCGATGACCTTCGCTCCCAAGCTCTTAGCTAGCTCGAGACCTGCAATCATGGCCTCATGCTCGGCCTCATTGTTAGTTAATTTAGAAGTTTTGATAGACTGTCTAATTGTATTACCTGTGGGTGACTTCAAAATGATGCCTAGCTCGGACCCCTTCACGTTCGAAGCGCCGTCTGTGAAGAGGGTCAACACCCCCCGATGATGTACCCGACTTTAGTAATAGTTCCTTTTCGACCTCGGGTACGAGGGCTGGCGTGAAGTCAGCCACGAAGTCTGCCAAGATTTGAGACATGATGGCCGTTCGGGGTTGATACTCGATATCGTACCCGCTGATCTCAACGGCCCATTTAGCCAATCTTCCCGAGAGTTCGGGCTTGTGCAAAATGTTGCGAAGGGGATACATGGTTACAACACAAATTGGGTGACATTGAAAATATGGTTTTAATTTCCTAGAGGCGCTTACTAAAGCGAGCGCTAATTTTTCTAAGTGTGGGTACCGGGTCTCGACCTCACCTAGGGTTCGACTAACATAGTAAACAGGAAATTGCGTACCTTGCTCTTCTCGAACTAAGCCCCACTTACCGCTATCTCCGAGACCACTAAGTATAAGTAGAGTTGCTCGTCCGCTTTCAGGGTGTGAAGCAATGGCGGTCTCGACAGGTATTGTTTGAGTTCCTTCAAGGCTTTTTGACATCTGGGGTCCATGCAAAATTGCTCTTCTTCTTAAGTAGTGAGAAGAATCGGTGGCTCCTATCTGAGGACCTCGAAATAAATCGACCTAGGGCAGCTATGCGCCCTGTTATCCTTTGTACAGCCTTGACATTATCAACAACTGTGATGTCTTCGATTGCCTTGATTTTATCGGGGTTGATTTTGGTCCCCCAATTTGATACCACAAGGCCGAGGAACTTGCCCGAACCGACCCCAAATGCACATTTCCCCGGGTTGAGCTTCATGTTGTATTTTCTTAGTATGTTGAAGGTTTCGTGCAAATGTTTTAAATTGTCCTCTGCTCGCAGGGACTTAACTAACATATCGTCAATATAAACCTCCATTGATTTACCTATTTGTTCTTCGAACATTCGATTTACTAGGCGTTGATAAGTAGCGCCAGCATTTTTTAGTCCAAACGGCATCACGTTATAACAATAGGTGCCGTATTTAGTGATGAACGAAGTGTTTTCCTGATCCTTCGGGTTGATTTGTATCTGGTTGTACCCGGAGTAGGCATCGAGAAAATTAAGGATCTCAAGGCCGACCGTGGCATCATTCATGCGATCGATATTCGGCAAAGGAAAGGAATCTTTAGGGCATGCCTTATTTAAATCCTTATAGTCCACGCGCATTCTAAGTTTATTTCCCTTTTTAGGGACTACAACTACGTTTGTAAACCATTCAGGATATTTTACCTCCCGAATGGATCCTATATTGAGAAGTTTTGTTACCTCATCCTTAATGAATGCATGTTTTACCTCGGATTGGAGTTATCTCTTTTGTTTTACCAGGCGGAACTTCGGGTCCAAGCTCAGTCGATGCGTAGTGATCTCCGGTGGGATTCATGTCATGTCTAGGTGGGACCAAGCAAATCAATCCATGTTATATAAAAGGAATTGAACGAGTTTTTTCCTATGCTTGGAGGTTAACCCCATGCCGAGGTATACCTTTCTATCGGGCCGAGGCTGGTGACTGTGGTTACTATTTAAATTCTAGCTTTCCCTTTGAATCCGATACCTTTGTTGATGAAAGCGACGATACTGGTACTACTTCATTGCTTGCAAACATTTCCTTGGCGGCGGGTTATTCACCGTACACCGTTTTGATTCCTTCTGATGTAGGGAACTTCAGGACTTGATGAAGCGTCGAGGGTACTGCCCTCATGTTATGAATCCAAGGCTTTGCGAGCAGCGCGTTGTACCTCATGTCACCTTCGATCACATGGATCTTTGTTTTGGATACTCCCGACCATATTTACTGGCAAAATGATTTCCCCTTTGGTGGTTTCAATTGCCATGTTGAAGTCGTTAAGTACTCGAGCCGCGGGCACGATTTGATCTTGGAGGCCGATTTGCTCTACGACTCTTGATCGAATAATGTTTGCCGAGCTACCTAGATCAATCAACACACGTTTAACTTTAATTTTATTCATAAGGATAGATATTATCAATGCGTCGTTGTGAGGTTGTTTGATCCCTTCTGCATCCTCGTCGTTGAAAGACAAAGTTTCTTCTGGTAAGTAACCCGAGTTCGCTTTTCCCTTGTGATTGTCACCTTGGTGCGTTTAAATACAGGTCCCTGAGGAATAACGACTCCTCCAACGATCATGTGAATCACATGTTGTGGCTCTTCCTACTCGTTCTGCCTGTTTAAATCTCTCTTTTTGAAGTGATTTTTGGCTCGATCACTTAAAAATTCTCGAAGGTGACCCTCGTTGAGCAGATGGGCTACCTCCTCCCTCAAATGTCTGCAATCTTTGGTTCTATGACCATGGGTACCATGGTATCTGCATACTTGATTAGGATTCCTTTGTGCTGGATCTGTCTGTAGGGGTCTGGGCCATCTAGTATCCTTGATTCGTCCAATGGCTGATACCATACCCGATGCATCGATGCTGAAGTTGTATTCTAACAGTCGTGGTGCTTCTGTGGGCTCGACATATTTATCGAAGCCACTTTTACTCTTGAGCTCTTGGGAATTCTGTCCTCGATCATTCCTTTGATCACGTCGAACGAAATTACACCCTGTGCCGTTGTTTCGACGATCTGCGTTGTATGGTTGATATCGATCTTTGTTCGACCGGGGTTCTCTATCAATGTCCCTTTGAATTCTACCGACAGGACTATTTGGGTAGACGGAACTGGAAGGGGTTCCCAATTGATCATCCTCTACCCCAATCTTTAATTGGTACCGGTTATGTACATCGGCCTAGGTCACAGCTGGATATTTAATTAAATTTTATTTTAGTTGTCGTGATGCTATCGAACTTCATTCGTTCAAACCTTGAGTAAAACCTTGAAAAACCCAATCAATCTGTGACCGGGGGTAGGTCCATGCGTTCCATCTGGAACTGAGATACGAATTCCCTCAACATTTTATTGTCCTTTTATTTCACTTTGAAGAGGTCCGACTTCCTAGTTGCAACCTTTATTGCTCCGGCGTGCGCCTTCGCGAAGGAATCTGCAAGCATGGCAAAGGAATTGATGGAATTGGGCGACAGATTGTGGTACCATATCATTGCCCCTTTCGATAAAGTTTCTACGAACATTTTCAATAGAACGGATTCTATCTCATCATCTTCTAAGTCGTTCCCTTTTATCGCACATGTATAAGAAGTTACATGCTCATTAGGGTTGGTGGTTCCACTGTATTTGGGAATTTCTGGCATGCAGAATTTTTTCGGGATGGGCTTCAGAGCTGCACTTGGAGGAAAAGGCTTCTGCACGAACTCTTCGAATCCAAACCCTTTAGTATCAAGGGTGCCCCTGGTATTTGGTCAACCCGGGAGTTGTACGTTTCTACCTTTTTGTCATTAGCCTCGATTTGCTTTTCACCTGATTCAATCCGTTTAGTGAGCTCCTCGAGCATTTTCATAATGGCGGGGTCAGTCCCCGATTCATTGGCATTCGATTTCTCCTGTATAGGTTCGGCTCTATGAACAACTTCTTGTGATGTTTCCAGCTCAATTCTGCTTGGTGCTCGATTCTGACTGTGGAGTTGTGCTATCGCAGCTTGTTGAGTCTGCAGCATCTCGAATATCATTCGAAGGCTAATACCTCCCTCTTCACCGCTCTGTGTGTTCTGGTCGGCTAATCGAGCATCTCTGCGGATGCTATTTTCAGGGTCGATGCCAAAATTCCCATTAATGGCAATATGGGAGCTGACATCGACTAGGTCTATGGCCGGCGCTCTATCGGCGTTGACTGGAGGTACTCCATTTTCCGGGACGGCTATGTTTTCGTTCTTGCCATGAAGACCAAGGCCGTTTTCTGTGTGAGTAGGTGCTACTTGAGAGTTTGACATGTTGATTCCTGAAATCAAAGACACTTACGAGAACAAGCGTAAACCAGTGTGTGTTACGAGAATTAATACCAAGCAATCACTATTATCCTTAGCCCCACAATGGGCGCCAAACTGTTTACCCTTAAAATTGGATAACAATTAAACTTATAATATGGTTTTAAGGATACGTGATTTCACCTAATACCAATTGATAAATGTAAAGATTAGTGATAGAAATTAACAATAAGATAAATCAAACCAGTGTTGAAACGTAATTCAGCCCTCGAGCAAGAGTTCCCTCAAATTGGTAGGAACCAAAATAGTTAAGAAATAAGCAAACTGATGAAGGAAATCCTAATTGGGACTCCTCTTTATATAGTAGAGGAATCCTAATTATGGTATAACTCTAATTACAGAAGGAAATCCCATGATTAGCTAATTAACCGTCCTTGATTTGGTCTGTTATGATATTTCTACCATGATCTCCGACCAGTCACGGATACCTCGCCTTTCTGTTATTATGCTACCTTCGATCTTGCTCGATGTCTATCTTATTTGGTCTCAATCACTACCGGCCTCGATCTTGACAAGTACCTCAAATCTCAAACTCGGTATCTTGTACTCGTGCCTCGGTATGATCTATATACGGGATTGATCTTTGATCCTTCACACCGGTCTCGATAAATCAGTAAAATCGGGTGGGCCTGATTTTAACCGTATACATTCTGCTCCAGTAGTGTCTCTAGAAATGTTTTAGATCAGTATATTGATGGAAAGCAAGAGCAGGAATGTGCTGATGGTGTTTTGGGGAAGAGTAGTTCTACAAATGAGTCTAATGGTAGGACGTACGAGGATTTTCCAGTCCTGTGCGAGAGAGATTATTTGGGGATGGATGACGATTCAGATTCGATATTACTGAGAGAACTTAAGGAAGCTGAGAATCGTGTTGTGTTTCTCTTGGAAGAGCTTGAAGAGGAAAAGTTTCTTCACGTCAGAGACCTTAGTGGTCTAATGTTGATTCAGACTTATAGAAGCTTGACAGAGGAGAAGGTATAAATGGCTGAATAAGTTAGGGATGCCTCTGAGGCTATGAACCTAGGTTCCCATTTTCTAACTGTAAGGAATTGGTTTCCAATGAACCAAGGCCCCCGTGGAGAGCCTTCTCATAATTTTTTGATTTAGAGAACTTTATGAGGTAGTAGTCGTAGCCTAGGTTGATTAGTGTTAGAAGTTCTGATGGTTTCCAGATTGCGATGATTTTTTGCTGAAGGAATTGGTATGTTACTCTTCTGCCAAAGATCTTTATTATTAAGGAATTTTTCTTGTTCTTATAAATTCTTTCCTTATCCTATTACGTAATGGGGATAGAGGTTTTTTCAGTTTCATCCTATATATCGAACCCTACGATGGATTTTTGCACCGCTATTTGGTTCCTGTTTTGGGTGTTTTGGAGGTTACCCTGTAGTTTATTTAAAAAATATTTTGTGTGGTCCAGGTGATCATTTCTTCGGTCGGGGGTAATTTGTTGGTCTCCTGTTTTAAGGATGTTCGGGTTTGGATGGCGGTTGTTTTTTGCCTGTTGCATGCTGCCTTGTTTCATCTTCTAGTTTTCCATCTCAGTATCAGTTGGTATAGTGTCTAATGTTATGGAAACATCTTCCAGTGTATTAGTGTTTGTTAGTGCATTCATAGATCAGGTAAAGGATCAGGAGTGCTGTGGAGATGGGGAAGCGAAAGTGTTCTATACTTCTATTCCTGTCTCTAGAAATTCTAGAGAGAAGTAGGAGGTTCTCTCTCTAACCTAACCCATCCTCTTCAAAAGATTTAAAGTATTGATTGAAAATGTCTATACTTTTTTATTAAATATAGAGGGCTTTAAATAGCCAACTTGAAAGTATAATCTATAGAAAATCTACATAACAAGAATTCAAAAAGGCTAAAATATCTCAACAAACCAAAAGAAAAATCTAACATAAATTTAAATCTTAAAAAGTAGATTTATCCTAAAACTAAGAAAATTATTATGCTAAAAAATTGCGACAGTAACTGAAGCAAATCTTCAACGCTCTTCCTTTGCTTCAGTTGATATAAAATAATTGCTCCTCCTCAATTACTGCTTCTGCGATTTGTGCTTGAGGATTGTGTTGAGTGTCATTGAACTTGTACATATTTGTAACATGACCTATTTGTTTGCAAATACCACATATCCCATCATGTCTCCAATAACAAAAAAATTCTAGGTGTATTTTCTTTTTTCAGTATTTGCAAAGAGGATAATTGACCTTTTTTTTTTGCTTTGTGCATAAAAAGCACCTTCAATAGCTATTTCTTGTCTAAATACTCTTCTTTGTTCTTGTGCTTGAAGAACACTTATTAATTCTGCAACAGAGATGGTAGAGAGATCTTTAGACACTTCTAGAGAGGAAATTTTGGATTCGAATCTCTATGGAACTGTCACAAGAATTTTTTCAACTATTCTATCATCTTTGAAATCCTCGCCAAGCGACCCGATTCTATTAACAATAGAAAAAATCCTATTAGAATACCTAGTGCTAGTCTCGTCTTCTTGCATCCTAAGAGATTCAAAATCCCTTTTCAAATTTAAAATCTGCATTTATCGATTTGATCAGTTCCTTGGTATCCATTGTATGCTTTTTCCAAGCTTCTTTTTTCGTCTCATATTCAATAATTTTAGAAAAAATTGAATCTGCAACTGAATTTTGCACAGTTTTTGCTTTGTATTTTTTAATTTTCTCTTCTGCATGGTTTTTAATTTGGGGAAGGGTAGGATTAGCATGGATTTGTTGTAATGGTCTATCTTCCATTACAACTTTCCATAGATCATAGGCTTCAAGATATGATTTCATTTTCACAAATCAATTCTAATAGCTTTCACCGGTGGAAGTTTGCCATTCAAAGAGAGACTGATGCTAGCCATATTTGAAAATAGATTTAAAAATAATTCTTTGGAAGAACTGACAAATCCCGTAAGATCAACGAGGCTCTTGATACCATTGTTGGTTTTTTTTAAAAATAATGGAGCAACAAAAGATTTAAAGTATTGATTGAAAATGTCTATACTTTTTAATTAAACATAGAGGGATTTAAATAGCCAACTTGAAAGTAATATGTAGAAAATCTGCAACAAGAATTCAGAAAAGCTAAAATATCTCAACAAACAAAAAAAATCTAACAGAAATTTAAATCTTAAAAAGTATATTTATGAAAAAATTAATCAACTTATTATGCTAAAAACTTGCAACAGTAGCTGAAGTAAATCTTCAATGGTTTTGTTAGAAGCAGAACCAGATCTTTCTCAAAGCTTCATATCAGAAAAGTATTGGTGCAAGTTTTAAGCTTGACATACAAAATGCTTAAATGAAATCAACTCTACATATAGTGTCAATATAAAATTCAAAACAAGTAAATAAATCAGGTTAGTATATTAATCAAATTACTTTAAAATGCTTGTTTTTTCCTTCTACTTCTTCTTAGAACGATAACAAATTGTAAAACTAAAATACAAACTCATTAATGAAATCGGAAAAGTTGAATATACAAATGCCATATGATGCTCAACTAAGTACACAAAATGATATTACAAAATATTCGTGTAAAATAATAGTGTAATATGTGATGGCCCACCACATCATCATGCCACTTAGGTGCCACTTTTGGCATATATTTTTGCCATGTGGAAAGCTTACATATGAAATAGTCCAGCACAAGTGGGAAGGTTCTAGAGAAATATGAAGATTTCTCATGGAAGACCTTAGAACCTATGGGATTTCTAGGAAAGTCCTTAGAAGATTCTAGCTATGTAGAAAATTCTAGAGAAGGGACTTAATTATAAATAATAAGGGTCTTGTGTAATAATTATGATTTACTCACTAGCCCCTAGAAGACTAGTATATAAAGGAGGCTATTCATTTGTAACTCGCCGAGCAAAACAATCAAATTCTTTACAATAAAAATCTTTATTTGGAAAATTTCTCTTGTCTTTCTTATCTAACATTCCCTTAGAGATCTTGATTGTAGTATTTTAGGCTGACTTGGCATAGCAAGATCATGACCGAGTTGTGCAAGATCTTGAGCAAGTTGTCAAGTTCCGCACGCGAACTTAGTTTAAGACTAAGGACGTGACAACATAGTATCAGAGCGAAGGTTGCAACTAAGGGAATGGCGAACAACGGAGAAATTAAAGTTGCCAGCACCAAAGCCAATGTCATCCAGGATGTTGTTGGCAAAAACGGCCGTAACAAAAAGAGGAATACCACCAACAAGAGCCAGGAGGTGCTGCCCGAGGTTGTTCCAAATGAGGGGCTTACATCCCAAGAACTATCTGCTACTGAGGCGAGCGAGGATAAAGTGTAGCTCCTACCGGTGGACATCTCGCTCGGTAAAGAATGGGTGATGAAGGTGAACGCGGGGATGGACGCCACCGAGATTTTTTGCCAACGTTTGGGAAGGTGGAAGGCACCCTTAGCTTTCTTAAGGGACACACTCTTGAGGAGATTGAGAGTATCTAAAATGACTTGGAGGTATTGAGGCTTTATACACTTAGGAAGAGGAAATTTCTCTTGGTTATGGCATATCTCCGTTGATTCTGTCGTGATTGGGGGTTGTGAATGATTTGCCCTAAATATGATTCCAACTAGGGTTTGCAATTCTTACTTCCTCTACTATTTCGAGTGTGCGTGTCATATATTCTTTCCTTTTTGTGTTATGGACTGCTTTTTCTTATTGGTGTGTTTAATTTTGCTACTATAAAAATCTCTTCCCCATTTCCCCTAGAGGGACCTAAATCATTGTTATTTTCTCCCTCTCGCACGTTCTATACTATTCTGAAACTTGAGCTCTTGGCCAACTGAAAGTCAAGGCCACCGGAATTTAATTATTTGACCTTTTTCGGTGTGAGCACTGCTCGGGGTTTATCAGAAACCCTTGGAAACTCTGACGCACTGAGATTTTGGGTTCTACTACTCTCTTTTTCTATTGACGATTGAAATACTACTAAAATTGTTCTTCTTGTTTACTTATTCGACAATTGGTAACTGGTAAGTTCTTTGGCCTTTGCAGTTTCATCTTTTTGTTTGTGTTCATGCTCATACCTCTAGAACTTTTGTGAATCAATGTGTTATCATGCCATCGCTGCTCCCTGAAGCTGGACCATAGTAAAATCGACCCCACTCGTCTCAACAATACCCAAAGTGCGGAGAATGCGATGGCACTCCTTTATAAAACCTCGTGCGCTCTCTGAATCCAAACCACTGAATGTAGGAGGGTCATACTTCTTGAACCTTGCAAATCTGAGTTGCCCTTCTTCGGATGTTGCTGCCCTGACCATGGCCTGAATTGGAACCACAGGCTGAGTTGCCATGACACCTGGAACCTGACCAAGGTGAACTCGCTGCTCTGGAGAGTGGGCGGTGGGAGTCTGAGTCCCTCCCCCGGTCTGTGAAGTAGTTGGTGCAACCGGAATCAACCCCGCCTGAGCCAATGTGCCAAACATGCTCAAGAACTGTGCTAAAGTCTCCTGAAGCCCGAGGGTAACAACATGCGCCTTTGGTACCTGTCCCCTAACTGGAGCTACTGGCGGCTCCTCAACTGCTGCTTTGGTAGGTGCTCTAGCTGCGGCACGTAATCCTCGTCGGCCTCTGCCTCTGGCAACACCTGCTCTTGGAGCAGCGTCATCGATAACTGCAGACCGTGTCCTCACCATCTGTGAGATAATGGAATGAGAAAAGTTCAAACTCCGAGATCAATAAGCTCGCACGATAGGAATGAAAGAAGTGAGATCGTCCTAATAGTACTGTAGCCTCTCGAAGATAAGTACAGACGTCTCTGTACCGGTCCCCAAGACTGTACCAAAATCGCTTATGACTCGTAGCACCTATGGACCTAGTGCTCTACTACCAACTTGTCACGACCCAATTTCCCCTCCGTTGGGTTTCGTGATGGCACCTAGTCGTAGGGACTAGGTAAGTCGAACATTTACTGAATAACAACAATAATAAAAAAAATCTAACAGTCCCGTTATAGAAATCTTAACTAAACTTACAAATTCCCAAAACCGGTAGTACAAGTCATAAGCTCTATAGAGTTTCGCTGAAATTTCTAAACACAACTGTATGGAAATAGGTACAACAGTGTGAATACAGAATAGGAAGGTGACTCTGAAGCCTGCGAATGCAATAGCAGGATTACCTTGAGTCTCCTTAGCAAGAATCCACACAGCTACTAATGATCAATACCTGGATCTGTAGCTAAAAAAATATACAGAAGTGTTGTATGAGCACAGCACAGCGGTGCCCAGTAAGTATCAAGACTAACCTCGGTGGAGTAGTGACGAGGAACAATCAAGACACCCACTGGTCTAATAAACAGAATAATTATAAGAATATAATCTACAGAACATGACATCGATGTAAAGATTACGCGGTATGGCTAACATACAGAAATTTGCAATAAGGAAGAAAACAACAAATAACAGCGAAACACCATAATAAGAACACAGAAAAGTGAGCGAAAATACAACCCAAATCCGAAATCACAAATAGAGTAAAGACAAGTCATAACTCAGCAACTACGGTAGTTTTCACATTAGGCCTTAGCCAACAAACTTCAATCAGTTAGTCAAATCCTTCAAGTAATGAAAATATTTTGAAATATACTTCCTCCAAATAAATATTTTCAAAAGTAGTTCTTTCAAAATAAATACCTTTCGAATATAATGTTTTCAAGTAAATATCCTTCGAAGATAAGTCACCCTGTGACACCTCATCTCATAATCATACAATATGGGTCTCAATACCTGACCCTAACACTTGGCATCCTGTACCCTCATCACACCTCATAATCATACTGACAATTCACATGCCAAATAGAGACATTCTCATATGGAAGGAAAATAAACAAGAGTGTCCATCCATACTCAACAGTATCAAGGAAACCTCTTATCCGATAAGGGTGCCTAGCCACGTGTATGCTTGTGCAACTACATTTTCATTAGACTCTCATATTAAAAACCTCCATGTGAAGATTGCCACCCCTTTGTTCATGTCTATGACGCTGCTAGACTCTTCTAATAAATGGTTAATCCTAGATGGTGCTTTTTTTTGCAATCTTACTTGAAGTAGTCTACTATCCCATGAAGACTGTTCCTGTTACTTTAACCTTGTTTTCTAATAATATAAGCATATGTGTACCTTATGAATACCTCATGTGGTCTTATCTATATGCCTTGGCGAGAATTGTTATTAGTTACAGCTTTAAGGACCAAGTGTGTGGACTTCAAAGTTTGCTTAATTAATTTAGTGAGTAGGTCATTTGGTTAAGTTGTTCATCTGCCACTCCTGGGTAAGTGAGTCCTCCATTTTGGCCCGGCATGGGTCCATGTATGAGTTTTGAACCTTGTAATTGACATACCCTAATACTTGAGTTGAGTTTGGGTCTGAGTCTGCTACTGGTGTGAGGCAGTAATGGATATCTCCTCTAAGGTCTACTCTATTTGTGGGGCATGTATTTATTTCAACGCTGCAATATTTGAGCATACTTTCCTTTATTTCTGGGAATGTAATTTTGTAATAAAAGTTGGGGAGTTAATGAAATGGGGAAATAGGTATATTCTCTTTCTGCATAAAGGGGTAGAAAATATGTCTACAGGGTCTAAATGCTCTATTTGCTATCTTGTTTGGCATGCTCTATTTCTATATACTTTTAGAAAGCATGCCTATAAGAATCTAAGTGTTTCACTTATTGACATGCTCCACTTATACGCTATTAGATAGCATGTCTATCGGATTTAAACACCATTGGTTATTTGCTCAATCTGCTCTATTGCTATGCGTTGTTAGATATCATGCCTATAGGATCGCGTTAAGTAGTTAAGACTTGTTTGCATTGATATTTCCTCATTCTACGTGAATCATCTAGATACCATGTATAGGACCTTAATTTATTAATTAAACTGCCGATATTTTTGTTCTTATCACACTTCTCGCCTAGAAAACATGCCTCTATGGATAAACAAAACTATTTGTGTTCAAATACCAACTGTTTAGAGAACATGCCTACAGGATATTGCTACTAGCTTAGAAAGTATGCCTATAGGATCAAAGACGAATAATTCTGAGTTTTCAATGGTTTCACTGCCCAAGTACAAATAACCTAGAGATCGGGCCTATAGGCTATTGATAATGAGTATAATCTGCAACTTCGATAATCCGAATAGAAGTACTGTCTACGAGATTTTATTAAGTTATTCAATCACATAGAAATCATGTCTATAGGTTTGAACAACTTTAATGTGTTTCAATTCCAAAACTGCTTATGACCCTTTACTCCATAATCTGGAACCTTGTTAGCATAAATCTGTGACTGTTTCGCGTGCATTTGTGCTTATGTGTGGAGGCTAACTTGAGCCTTTATTGTTATTATGTGCAGTCCTACCTGTTTTGAATGTGCACCAAGTTTTATCATTTTGAGCACCCTAAGTAAAATCCAGAACCACCCAAGTAGTTGGTCCAAAGCCTCCTGGACCATAGGCATGGGACAGGTAATGCACGCATAGGACGCGGTTTAGAATTGAACTAGAGCGTTTTAGGTAAACAACTTTAAGATAGTAATTGGAAAGCGGGAGATGCTAGTCTATGCCCGCTAAATAATATGAGCAACTCCTATCTCAAGGGAGTTGCAAAGTATTATTTATGTAGCACAATTAAGGACCTCCCCCCCCCCCCCCATACACGTTTACTACTTGCACCATTATTTATTCCGACTTAGAACAAATTAGGTTGTACCTTGTAATCTCTAAGGACTTGTACCAATCATCTATTAATGTATAGTCTATTTCCTTCATTTGTGCAGTCTTCTTTATACTTATTTCACAACATAGTTGGATATTTAGATTCCCTATCTTCCTTTAATTTACATGATCACATAGGACAATTATAATCAAATAATCTCACACGGTGTAAAATTTGGCCGGCAACCATATTTGTGGTTCCCGAAAAGTGCCTAACTCCTTCTCTTTGAGATAATTTGAATCCTTACCCGATCTTTGGTGATACGGGCCAGTTAAAACAGAGTTATTTGCAAATAAGTGCCCTAACGTACCTAAAAACCGTTAGGTGGCGACTCTTCTCTTTTATTACCCATTTAAAAGAGTTGTCACACGTTGAAACCCACTTTTGCGAGAAAACGGAGCACGACACTCAATGCACAATAAAGTCAAAAATATTGTCTCCAATTAGTAACAAAACATTTTTTCAAAAAAAAATTATTCCTATAAAGAAAAACTACTAACAGTTAGGGTTGTAATATAGTTGTCAAAAGATTCAAAACAAAAAATATGGATTTTTGGTTGATGGTCCGATGTGGTGAGTTTTAAGCATAAGGATAGAAGTTTTGACCATTCAAGTGAATCCTTTATACCATATCATGCATACTATATATTTTCTATGTTTATCTTCTAACATGCTACTTGATGTCTTTGTTATATGCTTTGGACTTGATAGATGAGATAAAACTATCCATGTTGAGTTAATATCTCATAATATTTTTTTTTATGATATCGTATCTCTTCTCATAATCATGTTGTGTATAGATATGAATTGTACAGATTTATTTGTTAGTATCATATGACTTGAACCTCATCACTGCTTCACTGAGGTTAGTCTTGATACATACTAAGTATCCGTTGTCTCGTACTCATAAAAAGTATAATATTTTGTAGATTATGACATTGGCTCGAGTGGACCTCAGGGGAGTTCCCAGTAATTGATATAGGAGACTTGAGGTAGTGATGCATGATCGCCTGCCGACCCTTGGAGTCTCCTTCCTTCTATTATCATAAAGTTATTTATATATCAGACAATTTTTCTATTATTAAGAGATCATGTTGTATCTTATTTTAAAGCTCATGACTCCGTACTACCAGGTTATGAGGGAAAATATTGTCATAGTATTTCTATATTTACTGTTGTTGAAGGATTCATTCTAAGTACTTATACTAAGATAGTTATGTTATATTTTGTTATGCTTAGTTTGATCTATGTTTAGGTATTGGCTTACCTAGAGATGGAGGTTAGGTTCCATCACGATTGTTGATGAAATTTTAGGTCATGACAGATATATCACGTTACACACTGCAGTATTACGTCGATGTTACGCTCTGCAGTATTACGATGATAATACACCCCGTAGTATTGTGCGTTGGATTTGTCGTAAGAAAATTGACATCACTTTAAGGACAAGATTATTTTTAGGTTATAAGTATCATGCTATTTATAACTAGTGATAAGTAAAGTCGTGAAGGTCAGAGGGTGAACGAGTTGAAGAAAATGAGTTTTGTCGAAGTTTGATATTTTACTGTCCAAGCTATAATACCCCATATTTATGGACTAGTGCCATACAAGGTACCACATGACCATAATAGTAAGCTATATATGAAGTATATTTGTATTTAAGTAAATTGTGTGCTAGAATTAATTATGTGAAAAATTGATTAATTGTGGAAAAAATTATGGTACTAAATATGATTAAGTGGATAAGGACTTTTAATGGGCTGCCACATGCCATTAAGTTAGGCCAAGGGTGGCACCAATGTGCATAGATGAGTCATAAGCACTTGATGTGCCCAATCAATTAGTCAAATCCTTCAAGCAATGAAAATATTTTGAAATATACTTCCTCCAAATAGATATTTTCAAAAGTAGTTCTTTCAAAATAAATACCTTTCGAATATAATCTTTTCAAGTAAATATCCTTCGAAGATAAGTCACCCTGTGACACCTTATCTCATAATCATACAACACAGGTCTCAATACCTGACCCTAACACTTGGAATCATGTGCCCTCATCACACCTCATAACCATACTGACAATTCACGTGCCAAATAGAGTCATTCTCATATGGAAGGCGAATAAACAAGGGTGTGCATCTATACTCAATAATATCAAGGAAACCTCTTCTCCGATAAGGGTGTTTAGCCACGTGTATGCTTATGCAAGTGTCCTAAAATAGTTCATACCAACTAGTAAGCATAAGGAAAAGAACGGACAGCACGTAGAATGTTTACACAGGGATAGGATCAATGAAAAGCACAGCTCAGAACACAATGATAATAACAGGGGATCTCCCAGGATACCGTCCCGTAGTCCCAAACATAAATGTGCAGGGGGGTCTCCCGGAATATCATTCCGTAGTCCCAAAAGTAAATATATAGAATAGGGGGATCTCCCGGGGTACCATGCCATAGTCCCAAACGTAAATGTGCAGGGGGATCTCCCGGAATACCGTTCTGTAGTCCCAAAGTAAATATGCAGAACAGGGGGATCTCCCAGGATACTGTCCCGTAGTCCCAAACGTAAATGTACAGGGGGATCTACCGGAATACCGTTCCGTAGTCCCAAAGTAAATATGCAGCACAACAAACAGAAATAACAGTTACAGCGCGGCAAAATCCTCGTACATCACCACAACAAGTACAACAGCAAAAATGACACTAATACAAAGTACGGCGAGTAAATGAACTCAAGAACTTTAAATCACAAAGAAACGGTAGAACCAGTTCACAAGGAATAACCACAGTAAAGAATGCTAGGCATAAAGGGAACGGTTCAACAAGGGAAAACTAACATGTAACAACGATCCCACAATATACAAGTCAACAATAAGGAAGCTAACACGAGTCATATAGTTCCACATAAAGGCATGTCAACTAAGATATAGGTTATCTAAACTTGCTTAAGGTTGAGAAATTGCGAAGGATATTCAACAATTCAAATAAGGGTAAGCAGCAGAAAATAATCATAACTCCAATTAAGACGAAATGATTATAGGATGAGATAATAATAATTTTAATTAAGGACAAGCAGTTATGAAAAGATAGCATGTCGATAGAAGAGGAAAAATCTTCTATTAAGCCAATAAGAGTCAAATAGGCAGTAAGGAATGTATCCTAAAACAATTAGTTTAAATTAAAGCATGTAGGAGTGAAACCAGCAAATAGGAACTAAAATATATCACAAACAACTTCATACACAGTGAGTATAAGGACCTAAGTACCCTAAACGCCAACTTTCCACAAATAAGTCCGAGCACGCACCCGTCACCTCGCATACACGAACTACAATCAACATAGAAGACTCAAATCCTAAGGGTAAATCCCCCACACAAGTTTAGGCAAGATATTTACCTCAAAGAAGACAAACCGATACTCTAAAATGAACTTCTCAAGTGAAAAGACCTCCGGACGGCTCAAATCCAACCAAAACAACTTCAAAGCACAAGTAATACTTATAAGAAACTATTCCGGATCATAAAGTCTCAATATTTAACAAATTCCAAAAATCGATTCAAAAGTCGACCCCCGAGCCCGCACCTCGGAACCCGACAAATTTTACAAAAACCGAATACCCATTCTGATACAAGTTCAACCATACAAAACTTATCAAATTCCGATACCATTTGGTCCCTCAAATCATGATTTTTTATTTTAGAAATTTTCTTCAAAAACCAACATTTTCCTCAACCCCAAACACAATTTAAATGATAAAAACAAAGATAAAATCATGGAATATGTTAAATTCTAGGTGAAGAACACTTACCCAATCGATTTCTTGAAAACCCCAAAAAGAAGCTCCCAAAATCGGAGTCCATAACTCAAAATATGAAGAAAATGGCCGAACCCTCGATTTAAAGGATTCTGCCCAGCACTTCCGCATCTGCGGACACTTAAGCGCATCTGCGTTATCGCATTTACGGGCAGATGTTCGCATTTGCAAACTTTACTTACAGGCCTAGGTCCGCATCTGCGGACAATTAGCTGTATCATCGGCACCGCAGAAGTGATAACAGGAGCGCAGAAGCGGACTCCTTCGCAGATGCGATAGACCAACCGCAGAAGCGGTTTCGCACCTGCGTTCCAGCACTCGCAGAGGAAAGCTGGCTTCCATGCCTCAAAGATCGCAGATGCGATCAGGCTCACGCAGAAGCGGAGCCTAATCTCGCTCCAAGGTCGCAGGTGCGAAAACACCAGAAATCAGACATGTTCCAAAACCATGCAAAACATCTGAAACTCGTCAGAAATACACCCGAGGCCACTGGGACTCCATCTACACACACAAAAAAGTTCTATAACCTAACATGGACTCGCTCGAGGTCTCCAATCATATCAAACAACGCCGAAAATGCAAATCGCGCCATGAATCGAGCTTATGAACTTCCAAATCTTCCAACTTTTAGAACTCGCGCCGAAACCTATCAAATCAACTCGGAATGACGCCAAATTTTGCAGACAAGTTTCAAATGACAAGACGAAGTTGTTCTAACTCTTGAAATCGCATTCCGAGTCAACTATGGGTCAAACTTCTCCATTTTCCAAACTTCAACGTTTCCAACTTTCGCCGAAATGCCTCAAATTACCCTACGGACCTCTAAGTCCGAATCTGGACGCACACCTAAGTCCAAAATCATCATACAAAGCTGTTGAGATCATCCAAAACTCATTCCAGAGTCGTTTACACAAAAGTCAAATTTCGGTCAAATTCTCACTACTTAAGCTTCCATAACTAGATTCCTTCTTCCAATTCGATTCTGAGTCATCCGGTAACTGAATTCAACCATGCACGCAAGTCGATTAACATAATATGAAGCTTCTCAAGACCTTATGCCGCTGAACGAAGCTCAAACTCTCAAAACGATTGGTCGGGTCGTTACACATGAACCCCGGTATTGTCTTGAACCATTGTGCTATGACCAATACTCAATGTGTTGAGCCTCATGGTCAACTAAGTGGTGTTTGTTGACCGTTATAAAATATGCATGCCAACATGTTGTCATGTTGTTAGGGACTACATTCTCATTAGACTCTCATATTAAAAACCTCCATGTGAAGATTGCCACCCCTTTGTTCATGTCTATGAGGCTGCTAGACTCTCCTATTAAATGGTTAATCCTAGATGGTGCTTTGTTTTAAAATCTTACTTGAAGTAGTCTACTATCCCATAAAGACCGTTCCTGTTACTTTAACCTTGTTTTCTAAGAATATAAGCATATGTGTACCTTATGAATACCTCATGTGCTCTTATTTATATGCCTTGGTGAGAATTGTTATTAGTTATAGCTTTAAGGACCAAGTGTGTGGACTTCAGAGTTTGCTTAATTAATTTAGTGAGTAGGTCATTTAGTTAAGTTGTTCATTTGCCACTCCTGGGTATGTGAGTCCTCCATATTGGCCCGGCATGGGTCCATGTATGAGTTTTGAACCCTGTAATTGACATACCCTAATACTTGAGTTGAGTTTGTGTCTGGGTCTGCTACTGGTGTGAGGAATGAGCTTGTTAAAGGCCCAGGCCGTAATGGGTTACCTCCTCTTGGGTCTACTCTATTTATGGGGCCTGTATTTATTTCAACGCTGTGATATTTGAGCTTACTTTCCTTTATTTCTGGGAATGTAATTTTGTAATAAAAGTTGGGGAGTTAATTAAAATAGGGAAATGGGTATATTCTATTTCTGCATAAAGGGGTAGAAAACATGTCTATAGGGTCTAAATGCTCCATTTGCTTAATCTGCTCTATTGATATGCGTTGTTAGATATCATGCCTATAGGATCGCGTTAAGTAGAAAACACTTGTTTGCATTGATACTTCCTCCATATATGTGACTCATCTAGATACCATGTCTATAGGACCTGAATTGATTAATTAAACTGCCGATATTTTTGTTCTTATCACACTTCCCGCCTAGAAAACATGCCTCTAGGGATAAACAAAACTATTTGTGTTCAAATACCAACTGTTTAGAGAACATGCCTATAGGATATTGCTACTCGCTTAGAAAGTATGCCTATAGGATCAAAGACGAATAATTCTGAGTTTTCAGTGGTTTCACTGCCCAAGTACAAATAACCTAGAGATCATCCTATAGGCTATTGATAATGAGTATAATCTGCAGCTTCGATAATCCGAGTAGAAGTACTGTCTACGAGATTTTATTAAGTTATTCAATCACATAGAAACCATATCTATAGGTTTGAACAACTTTAATGCGTTTCAATTCCAAAACTGCTTATGATCCTTTACTGCATAATCTGGAACCTTGTTAGCATAAATCTGCGACTGTTTCGCGTGCATTTGTGCTTATATGTGGAGGCTAACTTGAGCCTTTATTGTTATTATGTGCAGTCCTACATGTTTTGAATGTGCGCCTAGTTTTATCATTTTGAGCACCCTAAGTAAAGTCCAGAACCACCCAAGTAGTTGGTCCAAAGCCTCCTGGACCATAGGCATGGGACGGGTAATACACGCATAGGACGCGGTTTAGAATTGAACTAGAGCGTTTTAGGTAAACAACTTTAAGATAGTAATTGGATAGCGGGAGATGCTAGTCTATGCCCGCTGAATAATATGAGCAACTCATATCTCAAGGGAGTTGCGAAGTATTATTTATGTTGCACAAGGTGATCCTTTAGGCTTAAAAACATAGGACTTCCCCCTCCCCCCCCCCCCCCAATCCACGTTTACTACTTGCAGCTTTATTTATTCCGACTTAGAACAAATTAGGTTGTACCTTGTAATCTCTAAGGACTTGTACCAATCATCTATTAATGTATAGTCTATTTCCTTCATTTGTGCGGTCTTCTCTATACTTATTTCACAACGTAGTTGGATATTTAGATTCCCTATCTTCCTTTAATTTACATGTTCACATAGGACAATTATAATCCAATAATCCCACACAATGTAAAATTCGGTCGGGAACCACATTTGTGGACCTCGAAAAGTGCGTAACTCCTTCTCTTTGAGATAATTTGAATCCTTACCCGATCTTTGGTGATACGAACTAGTTAAAACAGAGTTATTTGCAAATAGGTGCCCTAACGCACCTAAAAATTGTTAGGTGGCGACTCTTCTCTTTTAATACCCATTTAAAAGAGTTGTCACACGTTGAAACCCGCTTTTGCCAGAAAACGGGGCGCGACACTCAACGCACAATAAAGTCATAAATATTTTCTCCAATTAGTACAAAAACATTTTTTCAAAAAACAATTATTCCTATAAAGAAAAACTACTAACAGTTAGGGTTGTAATATAGTTGTCAAAAAGATTCAAAATAAAAAATAATGGATTTATGGTTGATGGTCCGATGTGGTGAGTTTTAAGCATAAGGATAGAAGTTTTGACCATTCAAGTGAATCCTTTATACCATATCATGCATACTATATATTTTCTATGTTTATCTTCTAACATGCTACTTGATGTCTTTGTTATATGCTTTGGACTTGATAGATGAGATAGAACTATCCATGTTGAGTTAATATCTCATGATATATTTTTTTGTGATATCGTATCTCTTTTCATAATCATGTTGTGTATAGATATGAATTGTACAAATTTATTTGTTAGTATCATATGACTTGAACCTCGTCACTGCTTCACTGAGGTTAGTCTTGATACTTACTAAGTATCCGTTGTCTCGTACTCATAAAAAGTATAATATATTGTAGATTATGACATTGGCTCGAATGGACCTCAGGGGAGTTCCCAGTAATTGATATAGGAGACTTGAGGTAGTGATGCATGATCGTCTGCCGACCCTTGGAGTCTCCTTCCTTCTATTATCATAATGTTATTTATATATCAGACAATTTTTATATTATTAAGAGATCATGTTGTATTTAAAGCTCATGACTCCGTACTACCAGGTTATGAGGGAAAATGTTGTCATAGTATTTCTATATTTACTGTTGTTAAAGGATTCATTCTAAGTACTTATACTAAGATAGTTATGTTTATTTTGTTATGATTAGTTTGATCTATATTTAGGTATTGGCTTACCTAGAGATGGAGGTTAGGTTCCATCACGATTATTGATGAAATTTTAGGTCATGACAGATATATCATGTTACACAGTGCAGTATTACGTCGATGTTATGCTCAACAGTATTACGACGATATTACACCCCGTAGTATTGTACGTTGGATTTGTCATAAGATAATTGACATCAGTTCAAGGACAAGATTATTTTGAGGTTATAAGTATTATGCTATTTATAACAAGTGATAAGAAAAGTCATGAAGGTCAGAGGGTAAACAAGTTGAAGAAAATGAGTTTTGTCGAAGTTTGATATTTTGGGATAAAATACGGTCCAAGCTATAATACCCCATATTTATGGACTAGTGCCATACAAGGTACCACATGACCATGATAGTAAGTTATATATGAAGTATATTAGTATTTAAGTAAATTGTGTGCTAGAATTAATTATGTGAATAATTGATTAATTGTGGGAAACATTATGGAATTAAATATGATTAAGTGGATAAGGACTTTTAATGGGCTACCACATGGCATTAAGTTAGGCCAAGGGTGGCACCAATGTGCATAGATGAGTCATAAGCACTTGATGTGCCTAATTTATACGTGAAAGTGCCAGACCTATCCATTAAGCCTTATGTTATTCTTCTTTGGTAATTTTGAGATATAGAAAGGATGTTGAAGACATTCTATTGTTGGGGATCCTCTTACCTTAGAACATAGCCAAAAATGTATACACATAATACTCCATATGTTCAACAACATGAAGTATGCCATGATCATAAGAAGTGTTTAGTTCTTGTTCAAAGATTTAAAAGGAGCAAGAGTTGTTCTTGGCAAGCTCAAGCAAAAGTATTTGATAAATTCGTCAAGTAAGGTATGTTAAGGCTATCCCTTCTTTCCTTTTGGCATGATCCATATGATACAAACGAAACGAGCAAATGCAGAAATCTCATAACTGACTCTATTCATAGAAGTACTAGAGGTGCCCATGTTCTTGATTCCCCACGTGTCTTAATATTATATCTTCTGTTCATGGGTCTCAGAAAATACGTAAGTTGATAAAGTTTATTTCATAATATTAATCAAAGGCGTAATGATCTTATGACACACCGAGAAATCTTATTAACTCACTTTTTATGCATTGCATTCAGTTATACATGCATATTGACCCATGACCAGATGGCGTTATATCAGGTTGAGAGTCCTCCAAGTAAGCTATCAGCTCAGCGGAAGGTGTTGGTGCGCTCCATTTGCTCCAGAGTTGCTTATTTGGTCAGTATGATTTCGACATATATTAATTGGTATGGCGGGACCCTGTCCCGACCTTTATGATATTTATACACTCTTAGAGGCTTGTAGACAGATGTCATGTATATGGATACTTGTATGGCTTATCGGCCTATGTTTTGAGTATCTAAAGGATCGTGCCAGCCTTATAGACCCGTACGTCATATGCATAAGCTGGTATATCAAGATGGGTCATCCTATATCGAGTATTCCCTCATGCTTTATTCTAGTTATCTCATGAAGACCTTTCTGGTTCATTTACCTATGATACTATAATATGAAAGATACGTTACATTGGTACTCGGTTGAGTAAGGCACCGGGTGCCCGTCGCGGCCCATTGGTTTGGATCATGACATATTATTTAACTTTAAACTGTTGTACAAATGAATTATTTGGGCTCCCTATTTATAGAAGAAAAGAAGTAGTTGCGAGATATTTCAGGAAGCTATTGCGAGGTTGTTCTGAAGCTGCTTATAAGCCGCCTGCATAAGTTACTTGCAAGTTGCTTGCTTCAGGAAGCTGATGCAAGGCTTTTCAGGAAGCTACTTGCAAACTGCCTGCACGAGCTACTTGCAAGGTACTTGTTTGATTACAAACTTCTTCAGAAAGGTGTATGACTAATAATGGACATCCACGATATTGGTTATTTGATTTTTTTTAATTATCTGACCTTGTTTTCGCATATGTTTGTGTTTACCTTCTTTTGTTTCTCCCTTTTGAGCATCTATTTGGAATTCTAGTTCTTAAATAAATGAATTGCGATGTCTTTCCTTTTGCTTTTTTAGGCATTCAATATTCAAAACATTGGGATGCTAGTTCTTAGATATGTTTACCCTTAAAATTGGATAACAATTAAACTTATAATGTAGTTTTAAGGATACGTGATTTCACCTAATACCAATTGATAAATATGAAGATTAGTAATAGAGATTAACTATAAGATAAAGCAAACCAGTATTGTAACGTGGTTCAGCCCTCAAGCTAGAGTGCCCTCGAACTGGTTAATACCAAAACAATTAAGAAATAAGCAAGCTGATGAACAAGAATATAAGCTAGAGAAAAAGTATTATATTGCTTTGATACGTGAGAACAATGTGTCTTACAAATGATGAGAACCTTCTTTATATAGTAGAGGAATCCTATATATGGTACAATTCTACTTATGGAAGTAAATCCCATGATTAACTAACAACCGCCCTTGATTTGATCCATTCCGAGATTTTTGCCATGATCTTCGACCAGTTACAGATATCTCGCATTTCTGTTATTAAGCTACCTTCGATCTTGCTCGATGTCTGTCTCATTCAGTCTCAATCACTACCAGTCTCGATCTTGACAGGTACCTCGAATCTTTGAACACAGTACCTTGTCCTCGTGCCTAGGTCTGATCTATTAAGGGATCGATCTTCGATCCTTCACACCGGTCTCGATAAATCAGTAAAATCGGGTGAGCCCGATTTTAACCGTATACAAATAGTCCCCTCGTTTTTTGGAGTTTAATGACAAGAAAAGAATTTAGCCTTCGATCCTCGACCTGTCATGATGTCATTCCCGTAACGTAAGCGGTAGATGTGACCAAAACGTCCCGTCGGTGCAGTTCCCCAGGCATTAAATATGTGCCAGTTGATGGTCGGCCACTAGTGGTTTCGAACCATCCCCTTGAAACCCATATATAGGCCTTCTTCTCATTGATTAAAACTTTACGTTCAATTTCTTCTAATCTCCAAAGCTCTTTACATCTTTTAAGTTTTTCCGTTCTGCAAAATCTTCAAGTTCTGTTGTCAACCTTCTCTCAAAACACCAAGTCTTGTTTTCTCTTCCTTTTTCAAACCCAAAATGGCGAAAATGTCAAAAACTGTGCCGCAAAAAGAAAAAGCTTCCTCGTCTAAGCCGGCCGCTGAACAACCAGCGGTGGAGCCACTCCTGAAGAATTCTTTCCTCCGTCATGTGTCCTTGACTCCGATTTCAAAGTTGAAAAGACCTCCTCGGTTCTGTGCCAATGTGAGCCAATGTTGAGGTACATATTCACAATCACCAGTGGCCTTTTAAAACAAGTTAAAAAGGACTGCAATTGGGTAGACAAGCACGTGGTGGTGCCCTTGCCCGAAGAGTCAATCACTACGCATGTGGAGGGGTTTCTAAGTGTTTACACCTACCCTTTCACATTGGGACCTCTGGATCTGATTACCGTGGAATTCTGCAAGAAGTAAGAGGTCACCCTCGGCCAAATTCATCCTTCTTTTTGGAGGATAGTAATACTGCTCCGCTTCTTTGTGGGCCAAGTCGACGGGCTTCCCTTTACCCTCGACCATCTTATACGCTTATACAGTCCCCGACTTTATCGAGGGGGCTAATAAAGCTTCAACGTCGGTCCTCCAAGTCAGTTTTTGCAAGCATGGATGAGGATAAGGACCGAGGTTGGATGGGCCAATTTGTCCGAGTAAAGACCTCGGACCTGATCCCGGCCGAAAGCATTCCATTTCTAGAGAAATGGAACATGAAACGTGAGTATAATTCTATTTCTTTACTCCTGCTTATTATCTTTGTTTTTTCTTCCTTCCTTACTGGCGTTTCATTTGGTGCAGTCGTTGCCTGGATGCCGGGTGTAATACCCTATCTTGAAAACAGGGTCAGGAGCCTAGTATTGACATTGAAGCACGCTAAACGCGCATGGCGCGAGTTGTCAAAGGGTCGATGGGAGGCCCGAAACCATGGTAAGTTTTCGCTTGTATCGACAATTCTGATCGTTATCCTTTTTTCCCTCAATTTTACTTGCCTTTCTTTTGTAGGTCTTGGGAAGGATGTGCTGATGAGGCCCCCATCAGGTGATGAAGAAAATCTTCCCCGGCCGCCTGTTCCTAAATAGAAGAAAGAGCGAAAAAGGAAAGAGACTTCGAGCTCCACGACGTTAAACGAGCAAAATCCCAAAAAGAGGCGGTCCTGTAGGGGGAATATCATCCCTTTGACTATGGACTCAGTCCTCAGGCTACGAGAGGAGCCCGAAGAGGCGGTAGCCCGTGCACGCACTAGTACCGGGGCTCGAACAGCTTCGGAACCAGTGGAGATTGACGTTGATCGGCCTGGGCCTAATGAGGTCGGGAAGGAAACTTCGGCCCAAATCACCGAGCCAAAAGGAATTGAAGGCGTTTTGCTTCAGGGCAAAGAGGCCAATAAAGAGGCGATGGATGCCGCCGCAGAGAATGAGCTCGAGGCTCCCCAATATGGAGGCAGTGCTTTAAAAGATCCTCGGGGGGCAATAGAGATTGGGGATTCCTCCTTGTTCCCTTCAGTCTCCGATTCTTTGATACGTGATGCTCAAGCCGTGGAAACTTGTCATGGTGAAGGAGCTCACTGAGAGTAGGATCTCTTCCGTAGTTTATTTGCCGGGATAGAAGACGTCTCCGGTTCGGGCGAGCCGGAGGTTTCGAGAAAAAGCTTGGGTGAGGCTTCCTCGAGTTTTAAACTGACCGACCAATTCCCGGCTCCCAGTATTTATCTTGGGCGCAAACAAACTATCATGATCTCGGTCCCGGAAGATGCTAGTGTTCTTGGTGCCCCTGTAGGGGTCGCCAGTTACCTCCAAGATTTGGTCATAGAGAAGGATCGGGCCCAGATGGACGTGGTAGGAGCGCCCTGTCTTTTCAACAAAGCCCAACAAGCTTTAAATCGGGTAATCTCTAATTCTTCTATCCATTTTTGTACTTAAGTTTTTCTCCCATAGTATAAATTTTACCTTCTATGTTTACAGGCTTCGATGCTTCATCACGAAGCTTTCCTCAGATTTCGAGGGGAACTGAGTCGTTATGAGGCTGATATCCAGGGGCTTACCGAGGAGAAGAATGCCTTTAAACTTTCCAGTGGGCGAAAATAAGAAGAAATAAAGGGCCTCCGAGCTGAACTGGCTACTGCTCAGAAAGAACAGAGCGAACTGAACAAGCAGGTAAACAAAGTCTTAGAAGCTCATGGCCTCAGTTCGGGAGAGGTGGCTAACAATTCGATCTCACAGGTCCAGCAACTGCACGAAATATCAAGCAACTCTGTGGAGAGGTAGATGTGGTAAGGCAGAAACCATAGCTTTGAAGCAAAATATGGACCGCCTTGGCTCAGAGAAAGAGACTGTTCGAGCTCAGTTATCCTCGGCTGAAAGCCAGCTCCAAGGTATGAAAGAGAAGAACTTGGCGCAAGCCAAGAAAATCAAGGAGCTTCAGGCTCGGTTGGTCACGGAACTTGCAGTGGAAAAATTCAAAGCTGAAACGACTAAGGCTGATGCTGAGGCAATCGTGGCCGTCTACCGATCCGACGCCGAAGCCGCTCAAGCTCGAGCAAAGGAAGTTGCTGATACTGCTCAGACTCGAGCATACCGGGTCGCCGAACTTGCCAAGTGCCAGTCTCGAAGGGAAACTCTCGAGGAGATACATGCTCGTGGCTTCGATCTCGCTACCGAGATCAAAGATACAAAAGAGCTTGAAGCTGAAGCCAAGGCATTGGTCTCTTCTGATGATGATGATTCCGGGAGCATGAGTGGATCTGAGAGCGGAGAAGATCCCGAGGGTGAAGGTGTTGATTCTGGAGAAGATTAAGTCTTTAGGATCAGTAGTGTTTCTTTTTAAGGTTGTTTTGGCCTTTGTAAAGAGTTTTTGATCGGTCCATGTGGCCCTTGTAAGAAAAACTTTGGTATATAAAAGCTTTCCTTTCCTTTCTAAATCTGTCGTTTTTCCTTTTTCCCTTACTTTATCTTTATTTTATTGACGCCTTACGAGGTTGCATTCATAGGTTTGAGGTCTAGGAAATTTTGGATCGAGACCGAACTGGTGTCGAGTGAGTACTTGCTCGAACTTGAAGTAAGGTAACCCTTAGGTTTTATTGAGTGAGGATGATCCCTCAAGCTCAAAGCAAAAGATTGCCCATAGTCTTTTTTATTAGGCCGATGTGGCCTTTGTAGAATGATCGTTTTAATATACATAAGTCTTTATACCCTTTTTGGCTTAAAAAGTTAATCACATAAAAATTTGGTATGCCTTAGCATGAGTTAAATTCGCATTCATATTCCACTGTTTTCGAGGGCTGATGATGTCGAAACCCTTTGTTTCGTAATGCCTTTAGTATGAAACAGAAGAAATGGTTCGAGAGTTCGAACAATTCGGTACCCCTTAGGGTTTTCGAGGGTTGATGTGATCGAAACCCTTTGTAATTTTGCCGAGGGTAGCCTTTTGTAAACTGGTTTTATGAAAATATTTGAAGGCCTATTTTATACGGAATTCGGATGTCTCCCAACCGTATCAGTTTTGGTCATAGCCTTTAACTTGAGATTTGCCTCTTGGGCTTGTTTCCCGATTATACTTCGAACATAATCGAAGATTCAGTCCCTGAGTGGGGTGGCCGTGGCCTATAAAAATGAGGGTTGCCTTTTTAAGGTCTTATGATCTCGAGACTTTAATGATTCGATTACGTCGATTTTTCGAAGGGCTGTCCCCGAGTATGGGATAAGTCGTTTGAACTTCAGTTTTGATCAGCCCTTAAGCTTGTTTCCACAATAGGCCAAAAGTATGAAATTGTAAAGTAAAAATTTCTCTAAGGCATGAAATATTTGGCAAGGAAAATATTTTACTCAATAGATTATACATGCATACATATTTTCCTTTAGGGATCGAGTTCTATGTGGGCACGGTTCGTTTGGCCGTTTCACCGTTACAAAATTTTACATGTCGAGACCCAGTTGACACGAAGTATCTTCCTTGTAACAAAGTTGACATCCAAGGGTGATGCCCCCCAGTATTCAAGGTTGATTGTAAAGAAGCCTTGAATACTGTTGAATTGTTCTAAGTTAGCACCAGTAATGGTTGCCTCATTAAAAAGCTCGCAGGAGAAACCCATTTGGGACAAAAATCGTTCTAAGGGAAAAAGAGTTCGACACGTGCTTTCAGACCTAAGGACTTTGTGATGAAGAATCGTTCGATGTCTTCAATTGAACACCTGGAATTGGTTAGTATTAAGTATAAACGAAAATGGAGAAGGTCATACCTTAACAGTAATATCGTTTGAGGAGTGATACATTCCAATTGTTTGGTAATTGCTCGCCTCCATCATGCCAAGTTTGTAGGACCCTTTTCCGACGATATCGAGGACCTGCTACGGTCCCTCTCAGTTTGGGCCAAGTTTTCCTTCATTTGGGTGTCGAATATTTAGGGTGACCTTTCTCAGAACTAAGTCCTTGATTTTAAAGTGTCAAAGATTGGATCTTTGATTGTAATACCTTTCGATCCGTTGTTTCTGTGCGGCCATTCAAACGAGGGCGGCTTCCCGTCTTTCATCTACCAATTCGAGGCTTGTATTCATAGCCTCATGATTTGACTCTTCCATTGCATACCGAAACCTGAAGCTAGGTTCCCCGACTTCGACCGGGAATAGAGCTTCGGCACCATAGACTAAAGAGAATGGTGTTGCCCCCGTACTAGATTTCGAAGTTGTTCGATACGCCCAAAGGACCTCGGCCAATATTTCTCTCCATTTTCCTCTAGCATCGTTCAATCTTTTCTTTAGATTTTGCATGGTGGTCTTGTTATCGATTTGGCCTATCCGTTCCCACTAGGATGATACGGTGTTGACAGGATCCTTTTTATTTTGTGATCTTCGATAAACTTTGTCACTTTGCTGCCGATGAATTGCCTTCCATTGTCGCATACGATCTCGGCAGGCATCCCGAATCGGCATATAATGCGATCCCAGATGAAGTCTATGACTTCTTTTTCTTTGACTTTCTCGAAGGCCTGTGCTTCAACCCACTTAGAAAATAATCAGTCATAAACAAAATGAATTTAGCTTTACTTAGGGCCGATGGTAGAGGGCCGACGATATCCATTCCCCATTTTATGAACGTCCATGGGGATAGGACTGAGTGGAGTTTCTCTCCGGGTTGGTGAATCATCGGCGCATACCTTTGGCATTTGTCGCACTTTCGAACGAATTCTTTTGTATCTTTTTCCATATTAGCCGAATAGTACCCTGCTCTGATGACTTTGTGAACCAATGACTCGACACCAGAATGATTTCCGCAAGTGCCCTCGTGAATTTCCCGTAGAATGTAATAGGTGTCTCCTAGTCCCAAACATTTCGTCAACGGTCCATCGAACATTCTCATGTATAGTGTTCCATCCTCGGCCAATGTGAACCGTGCAGCCTTCGTGTGTATAGTCCTCGATTCCTTAGGATCCGATGGAAGCTTCACGTTCTTCAGGTATTCGATGTACTTATTCCTCCAATCCCAGGTCAGACTTGTGGAGTTTATTTCGGCGTTTCCTTCTTCAATTACTGATCTCGAAAGTTGTAGAACAGTTCCCAAGCTAAGTTCGTCGTCTTCGATCGACGATCCCAAATTTGCAAGGGCATCGGCCTCGCTATTTTGTTCTCGAGGTACATGTTGTAGGGTCCATTCTTTAAAACGATGTAGTGACACTTGTAATTTGCCCAAGTACCTCTGCATTCGATCTTCTCGAACGTCGAAAGTTCTGTTGACTTGATTTACCACAAGTTGGGAGTCACACTTGGCTTCGATGACCTCTACTCCCAAGATCTTAGCTAGCTCGAGACCTGCAATCATGGCCTCATACTCGGCCTCATTATTAGTTAATTTTGAAGTTTGGATAGAATGTCTAATTGTATTACCTGTGGGCGGCTTTAAAACAATGCCTAGCTCGGACCCCTTCACGTTCGAAGCGCCATCTGTGATGAGGGTCTACAAACGCGATGATGTATCCAACTTTATTAATAGTTCCTTTTCGACATCAGGTACGAGGGCTGGTGTGAAATCGGCCATGAAGTCTTCCAAGATTTGAGACTTGATGACCGTTCGGGGTTGATACTCGATATTGTACCCGCTGATCTCGACGGCCCATTTGGCCAATCGACCAGAGAGTTCGGGCTTGTGCAAAATGTTGCGAAGGGGATAGGTGGTTACAACACAAATTGGGTGATATTGAAAATATGGTTTTAATTTCCTAGAGGCGCTTATTAAAGTGAGCTCTAATTTTTCTAAGTGTGGGTACCAGATCTTGGCCTCACCTAGGGTCCGACTAACATAGTAAACAGGAAATTGTGTACCTTGCTCTTCTCGAACTAAGACCCCGCTTACCGCTATCTCCGAGACTGCTAAGTATAAGTAGAGTTGCTCGTCCGATTTCGGGGTGTGAAGCAAGGCGGGCTCGACAGATATCGTTTGAGTTCCTCCAAAGCTTGTTGACATTCCAAGGTCCATGCGAAATTGCTCTTTTTCTTAAGCAGTGAGAAGAAACGGTGGCTCCTATCTGAGGACTTTTATTAAATCGACCTAGGGCGGCTATGCGCCCTGTTAACCTTTGTACAGCCTTGACATTATCAACAACTGTGATGTTTTCAATTGCCTTGATTTAATCGGGGTTGATCTCGATCCCTCGATTCGATACCATAAAGCCGAGGAACTTGCCCGATCCAACTCTGAATGCACATTTCTCCGGGTTGAGCATCATGTTGTACTTTCTTAGTATGTCGAAGTCTCCTACAAATAATTTAAATGGTCCTGTGCTCGCAGGGACTTAACTAACATATCGTCAATATAAACCTCCATTGATTTACCTATTTGTTCTTCGAACATTCGATTTACTAGGCGTTGATAAGTAGCACCAGCATTTTTTAATCCAAACGGCATTATGTTATAACAATAGGTGCCGTATTTAGTGATGAACGAAGTCTTTTCCTGATCCTCCGGGTTCATTTGTATCTGGTTGTACCCGGAGTAGGCATCGAGAAAACTAAGGATCTCGTGGCCGGTCGTGGCATCGATCATGCGATCGATATTCGGCATAGGAAAAGAATCTTTAGGGCATGCTTTGTTTAAATCCTTGTAGTCTACACACATTCTAAGTTTATTCCCTTTTTAGGAACTACGACTACGTTTGCTAGCCATTCGGGATATATTACCTCCCGACTGGACCCTATTTTGAGAAGTTTGGTTACCTCGTCCTTGATGAATGCATGCTTAACCTCGACTGGGGCCTTCTCTTTTGCTTTATCGGTCGGAACTTTGGGTCCAAGCTCAATCGATGGGTAGTAGTCTACGGTGGGATCCCTGTCATGTCAAGGTGGGACCAAGCAAAACAATCCATACTTTTGATAAAGACTTTAATGAGTTTTTCCCTGAGCTCGGGGGTTAACCCCGTGCCTAGGTATACCTTTCGATCGGGCAGATGTTCGATCAATATGATTTATTCTAGCTCCTCAATTGTTGACTTCGTTGCATCAGAATCACCAGGGATTATGAAGGTTCAAGGTATCATATAATCATCATCCTCGAAAATTTCCTGCTCCTCCGATTGGGCTAAAGCTAACGACTGTGATTGCTATTTGGCTTCTTACTTTCCCTTTGACTCCGACCCTTTTGTTAATGAAAGCACCGATATTGGTACCACTTCGTCGATCGCAAATATTTCTTTGGCGGGGGGCTATTCACCGTACACCGTTTTGGTTCCTTCTGATGTTGGAAACTTCAGGACTTGATGAAGCATTGAGGGTACAGCCCTCGTGTTATGGATCCAAGGCCTCCCGAGCAACGCGTTGTACCTCATGTCGCCTTCGATCATATGGAACTTTGTGTTTTGGATGGTCCCGGCCACATTTACTGCAAAATAATTTCCCCTTTGGTGGTTTCACTTGCCATGTTGAAGTCGTTAAGTACCCGAGCGGCGGGCACGATTTGATCTTGGAGGCCGAGTTGCTCTACGACCCTTGATAGAATAATATTTGTCGAGCTACCTGGATCAATCAACACACGTTTAACTTGAATTTTATTCATAAGAATAGATATTACCAGTGCGTTGTTGTGAGGTTGTTCGATCCCTTCTGCATCCTCGTCGTTGAAAGACAAGGTTTCTTCTGGAAAGTAGTCCCGAGTTTGCTTCTCCCTCGTGATTGTCACCTTGGTGCGTTTAAATACCGGTCCTTGAGGAATATCGACCCCACCAACGATCATGTGAATCACATGTTGTGGCTATTCCTGCTCGTCCTGTCTGTTTGAATCTCTATTTTTGAAGTGGTTCTTGGCTCGATCACTTAAGAATTCTCGAAGGTGACCCCCCATTGAATAAACGAGCTACCTCCTCCCTCTGCTGTCTGCAATCTTCAGTTTTGTGACCATGGGTACCATGGTATTTGTATATTTGATTAGGGTTTCTTTGAGCTGGGTCGGTCTGTAGGGGCCTGGGCCATCTAGTATCCTTGATCCATCCAATGGCTGATACAATACCCGATACATCGATGCTGAAGCTGTATTCTGATAGTCGCGGTGCTTCTATGGGTTCGACATATTTATCGAAGCCACTTTTACTCATGAGCCCTAGGGAGCTCTATCCTCGATCATTCCTTCGATCATTTCAAACGGGATTACGTCCTGGGCCGCTGTTTCTACGATATGCGCTGTATGGTTTGTACCGATCTCTGTTCGATCGGGGCTCTCTGTAGATGCCCCTTTGAATTCTGTCGACGAGCCTATTTGGGTAAACGGAACCAGAAAGGGTTCTCAATTGATCATCCTCGACCCTGATCTTCGACTGATATCGATTATGTACATCGGCCCAGGTTGTCGTGATGCTATCGAACTTCGTTCGTTCAAACCTTGAGTAAAAGCTTGAACAGCCCAATCATCTATGACCGGGGGTAGGTCCATGCATTCCATCTGGAACCGAGATACGAATTCCCTTAGCATTTCGTTGTCCTTTTGTCTCACTTTGAAGAGGTCCAACTTCCTAATCGCAACCTTTATTGCTCCGGAGTGTGGCTTTACGAACGAATCTGCAAGCATGGCGAAGGAATCGATAGAATTGGGTGGCAAATTGTAGTACCATATCATTGCCCCTTTCGATAAAGTCTCTCCAAACTTTTTCAATAGAACGGATTCAATCTCTTCGTCTTTTAAGTCATTCCCCTTTATTGCGCATGTATAAGAAGTAACATGCTCATTAGGGTCAGTGGTCCCATTGTATTTGGGAATTTCTGGCATGCAGAATTTTTTCGAGATGGGCTTTGGAGCCGCACTTGGAGGGAAAGGCTTCTGCACGAACTTCTTCGAATCCAAACCCTTTAGAATCAGTGGTGCCCCTGGTATTTGGTCAACCCGGGAGTTGCACGTTTCTACCTTTTTATCATTTGCCTCGATTTTCTTTTCTCCTGATTCAATCCGTTTAGTGAGCTCCTCGAGCATCTTGATAATGGTGGGGTCAGTCCCCGATTCATTGGTGTTCGATTTCTCCGGTACAGGTTCGGCTCTATGAACAACTTCTTGTGATGGTTCGAGCTCAACTCTGCTTGGTGCTCGATTCTTGAAGTTGCGCTATCGCATCTTGTTGAGTCTGCAACATCTCGAATATCATTCGAAGGCTAATTCCGCCTTCTTCACCGCTCTGTGCGTTCTGATCGGCTGTTCGAGCATCTCTGCGGACGCTATTTTCAGGGTCGACGCCCAAATTCCCATTAATGGAAATATGGGAGCTGAAATCGACTGGGTCTACCGCCGGCGGTCCGTCGGGGTTGACTGGAGGTACTCCGTTTCCCGGGGCGACTATGTTTTCGTTCTCGCCATGAAGACCAAGGCCGTTGTCTATGTGAGTGGGTGCTACTTGAGAGTTTGACATGTTGATTCCTGAAATCAAAGACACTTACGAGAACAAGCGTAAAGCAGTGTGTGTTATGAGAATTAATACCAAGCAATCACTATTATCCTTATCCCCACGGTGGGCGCCAAACTCTTTACCCTTAAAATTGGATAACAATTAAACTTATAATGTGGTTTTAAGGATACGTGATTTCACCTAATACCAATTGATAAATATGAAGATTAGTAATAGAGATTAACAATAAGATAAAGCAAACCAGTATTGCAACGTGGTTCAGCCCTCGAGCTAGAGTGCCCTCGAACTGGTTAATGCCAAAACAGTTAAGAAATAAGCAAGTTGATGAACAAGAATATAAGCTAGAGCGAAAGTGTTATATTGCTTTGATACGTGAGAACAATGTGTCTTACAAATAACGGGAACCTTCGATCTTGCTCGATGTCTGTCTCATTCGGTCTCAATCACTACCGGCCTCGATCTTGACGGGTATCTCGAATCTTCGAACTCGGTACCTTGTCCTCGTGCCTCGGCCTGATCTATTAAGGGATCGATCTCCGATCCTTCACACCGGTCTCGATAAATCAGTAAAATCCGTATACAAGATATATGAATTTGCAATGCGTGCTTATTAGATTCTAAATAAAATGTCCATCGAGTGAATTTCTCTGCGCGTCTCTTTCTTTGACTTAAAAGAGAGCTAAATAAAACTTTTGCTTATAAATGGGAAAAAAAAAATCTGACTTTTTTATTTTTGTAGAAAAGAAGGTCTATTATAGAAATGACTTTTTTTAAAGAAAAACAGAAAAAGAGCAAAAAGTAGTTGTGTGGCTATTGAGGACATCAAAGAGGATGAACCTACCTTCCCAATGAGAGAAATATATTGCTTGACTTCCTCTTCCCCTCCCCCACCCTCCCCCCTCCCACAAAAAGGACAAGGCATTTGAATAGTATATAGTTGAATGACGAAAAAATAGTATATAGTTGAATTGTTGTCTATTTTCGTCAAAATGAGATGTAACAAACCCAATGACGTGTGATAGAGTGGTAAGTATTTCTTGTTTTTTAATTAGAAGTTTTGGGTTCGAGCTCTAAGTATGGAACCATTTTTATAATGGAGTGTTTTATTCCAATATATAACTTTCCGACGCAAATTCAGATTTAATAGGACTCTAATACGAATACCGAACACCAAATGAGAAACGAAAGAAAACACACCCAATGACGTCTACTGTCATGCCACAAACCATCCAAATAAAGAAAGAAAAGTAAGAATGTATACTTGTGATTATAAAATTGGAAGAGAAAAAGGGGCCAAAATGGGTCTCTTTAGTCTTGAAAGAGATGCTATATATGAGTGATAGAGAATTATTTACCATAATAATTGTAAGCATATTCCATCATTATTGACCATTTTCTTTTTGAAGCTTTATTTCTTTATTTCTTTCTCTCTCTTTTTTTGGGAGTCAACTTCTTTGAGCTTTACTCACTCCTAGTGTGTGTGTGAGAGAGAGAGTGTCTGATGAATACAGAAACTGTTTATTCAGCTATAAGATCTAGATCAGATCTCTTTTCTCATTTTTAGATCTAGTTTCACTTATTGTTCTTATTTGTGAATATTTCTTTACTGTCAATCTGAATTTTTAGTTATTCTTAAATAGACTGATCTACCAAACAATTAAAAAAAATTAAAAGATTTTGCCACCTCCAAGGCTGTCTTGATTACTTTATTAGCCAATCTCCAGGTCTATTTAGAGTAAAACTAAAATAAATTCAGCTTCTTTTGTCAAATTTGAAATATCTTTTATATTTTTTGAAAAAGCATGACTTAAGATCTTCTATATTTGTTTTTGGACGGGACGAGTTCTTGTTGTTATCGGCATTAACAGATTAATTAAAAAAAATATAAAGTTGCACACCAAATGACTTTTATTAGACTTGATTAATCATTAGCTTTTACCCCAATTATTGATTAGTATTAAATTTAGAATAATGAGTTCACTCTGACATGCAATGTACATGACTGGAAACCGAATATGTTTTCAAGATTAATCAACTCTTTAAACTAAATTTGTTATTTGATTACTTAGCGTTCGTAGTAACAAAATGAGCTTCCTTAATCAAGTTAAGTGAAATAATCTTTAGAGCAAATTGGCTCTCTCCATTTTCAAATCCTTATTTCTTTGACCTCTGTTAGTGTACAAAATATTTAGTACTTCCATTATGGCGTGCTAGTCTGTAAAATTACGATAGATTTCTTGGATTTTCTTTTCTTCTTAGATTAAAACAATGTAGAAGAACAAATAAATTAGGCCAGCAAAGTCTTCGATTATTGTTTTATAATTATAATAACAAGAAATAAGATAGAACTTGAACATTGAGATGTGCTCCAATCGAATTCAAACTCGTCACAAGCCTCTATCAAAAGTCAACAGAATATACCACAGAATATGCACCTACCAAATATTCACATCAAGACCCTTGCCTTTTAGCCAACTACACTTAAATTAAATATCTACTTAATTTTAATCCTCCTCAAGCAATAATGATTAGGACCAAACTTTTTACGCAAGAAAATCATTCAAAATTTCTCCTTAAATTTATCAATTGAAGTAATAAGAGATTATAATTGTATGGGTCGAAATCTGACAACACGCGGATCGGCATTAAAAAGAATGGCGAGGGGTCGACTAAGCCATGGCCCTATTCATAAGACATCATAACAACGGATATCACGGACACAGTCGGGATCGAACTATCAGAAAGCCTGTACGGCGAGGCATATGTCGTGACATTTAAGGGGAACGACCCAACGCACAATGAACAGACTGAGTCACTATGGCTAAGAACCGTTAGATAAAAGGGAATACTTACTATATATAGGGGGGATATAATAAGAAAGGGGGGCTCTCCGAGAAAAAAGAAAGAGGCAGAAGAACCAGAGAATGCGACAAGAGAAAAACAAGAGAAGTTGCAGATCTAGGCGGCAAATCTTTGTAATCATCTTTTTTGGGTTAATTTAGATAGATCCTGCAACTATTAATGGCATTCCCTCTTTTTTACCTTTATTCTTGCATTACAGAACGTTACTGTTGGACTTTAAGCCATTGGGCTTTAAAGTAGAAGAAGTGTAAATTGGAAATGGAGGGAAATAAAATGGAGGGAAATTGAAAATTTGAAGAAGTGAACTTTTGTCTTGCACTTTGTCCCTCATTGGTGAGGGACAACCACATTTGTGTGCTTATATATAGAATCACTTCTTAAAGCTCTTAAAAGGAGTTGAAGAGAATTAACCCTCGCGCTGTCGTCGTCGCTCGCTCGTTTCGGCTTCGGCTTTGGATTTGGATATTGATTTGTCAATCGATCGATAAGATTATTTTTGGACAATTATTTAATAATTAATTAAATGCCAAATCACTGCTGAAAATACGCTAGAACCCTGCTGAAGGTTCAGAGGGCCTCTCTGGCCGCGGTTCTGCCGCGACCGCGGTAGGCAGGTTCAGAAAGCCTCTCTGACCGCAGTTCTGCCGCGACCGCGGCAGGCAGCGTATTCTTCTGAAAAAAAACACTCCAGAACTTCTTTCTTTCTGAATATACTGCATCCTAATTCGCAGTCTCTCTCTCTCAAATTCGTAAGTGTGATTTTGCTCCGTTCTTTGAGTTCGTTGGTATCCTGCAGTTTGTATTGCCACTGTTGCAGGAAGGTTTATTCCGTTTTATCCTAGGAGGATTTAATCCATTACCTTGGCAATGTGTGAGGGGGTTAAAATTCCTTACGGACACACAAGAAAATTGTGGACTCGGAATATTTCTTAAACTCTTCTGTTTTTCTAGTTTCTTTTATTTTTCTAACAGTTTTTTCTGATTTTTTGGTTTAACACAGTAACGCTCACAAGCTTAAGGAATCTTAAACTAACGTTTCTGTGTTGAAACATATATTAAACTGTTATTCTTATTTTGTATACTGTTTTGGAGACTAAAACTTCGTGCTTTCTACTCCAATAATTGTTCTGTCCGGTTTAAAGTATATAAAAACTTTACCGGAATAATAAAACGTACGGGCTGTCCGGTTTAAAGTATATAAAAACTTTACCGGAATAATAAACGTACGGGTTTGAAGTATATAAAAACTTCACCATTGTTACGTGTTGTATGTTTGGTTTGGTATTCAGTTTGAAGATATCAAAACTTCACTGATTTAACCAAGTTCTGTTTTGTTTCCAACTTTACAGAAAAAATGACGAATGAAAATCAAACTAATGGAAATGTTGAGGGAACGGGTGCTACTGTTAAAAATGTGGCTGCCTCGTCGAGCCGTTCAACTCCTGCTCATGCTATGGCACCAGCAGAAAAACCCGGAAAGTTTTCCGGAATAAAGAAGGCTTCTGGACCAAAGAATTACTCAAGCAAGAAGAAGTTCAAGGGTAATTGCCACAACTGTGGAAAATCTGGGCATAAGGCCGTGGATTGTCGTGCACCAAAAAATGATGTACAAAAGAAAAAGAAGAAGAAAAATCAAGCAAACATGGTTGAAAATGTTGAAGACATGGAGGACTTGTGTGCCATGTTGTCTGAATGCAACTTGGTAGAAAATCCTAAAGAATGGTGGATAGATTCTGGAGCCACCCGCCATGTTTGTGCTAACAAGGAGTTATTTTCTTCTTATGCCCCCGCATGACCCGACGAGACAATTTTCATGGGAATTTCGTCTACAGCCAAAATTGAAGGAGTTGGCAAGATTGCGTTGAAGATGACGTCGGGAAAAATAGTGACTCTAAACCAAGTNGGTATTGACTTCAAACGTTGGCAAATGAAGATGCTCTTGTATCTTACTACGTTGAGTTTGCAACGTTTCATCAAGGAGGATCCACCGGTCTTGGCAGAAAGTACTCCTGATGATGAACGACTTGTTGTAGCTGAAGCATGGAAACATTCTGATTTCTTGTGCAAAAACTACATTTTGAGTTGTTTGGAAGATGGCTTGTACATTGTCTATAGCGTCATGGAAACTTCAAAAGCATTATGGAATGCGCTTGAGAAGAAGTACAAGACTGAGGATGCCGGACTTAAGAAGTTCGTGGCTGCTAGATTTTTGGATTTCAAGATGATTGACACTAGGTCGGTCATAACTCAAGTCCAAGAATTACAAGTCATTGTGCATGACCTCCTTGCTGAAGGTATGGCCCGAATCAATAAGTTTATTAATAAGATTTATCTTATTATTAATTTTGAATCTATTGCTGAAGGTATGGTCATAAATGAGGCCTTTCAAGTCGCCGCTTTCATTGAGAAATTACCTCCGTTGTGGAAAGATTTTAAGAACTATCTAAAACACAAGCGGAAGGAGATGACACTTGAAGACTTGATTGTGCGTTTGAGGATAGAAGAAGACAACAAAAATGCTGAAAAGAAGTCACGTGGGAACTCGACAATAATGGGGGCTAACATTGTTGAGGAGGCGCCACAAACCAAGAAGAGAAAGAAGGCTTCTGGACCAAAGAACTACCCAAGCAAGAAGAAGTTCAAGGGTAATTGCCACAGCTGTGGAAAATCTGGGCATAAGGCCGTGGATTGTCGTGCACCAAAGAATGATAAGAAGAAGAAAAATCAAGCTAACATGGTTGAAAATGTTGAAGACATGGAGGACTTGTGTGCCATGTTGTCTGAATGCAACTTGGTAGAAAATCCTAAAGAATGGTGGATAGATTCTGGAGCCACCCGCCATGTTTGTGCTAACAAGGAGTTATTTTCTTCTTATGCCCCCGCATGACCCGACGAGACAATTTTCATGGGAATTTCGTCTACAGCCAAAATTGAAGGAGTTGGCAAGATTGCGTTGAAGATAACGTCGGGAAAAATAGTGACTCTAAACCAAGTTCTCCATGTTCCAGAAATTCGCAAGAATCTTGTGTCGGCTTCACTTCTTGTCAAGAATGGATTCAAATGTATTTTTGTTTCCAATAGTGTTGTACTAAGTAAGAATGATATGTATGTAGGAAAAGGTTACCTGAATGAGGGCCTTTTTAAGCTAAATGTAATAGCAGTTCCTATCAATAAAGTGAATGCTTCTTCTTACTTACTTGAGTCAAACACTTTATGGCATTCGCGTTTAGGACACGTCAACTTCAAAACATTGCGAAAGATGATAAATTTAGAAGTATTGCCAAAATTTGATTGCATTAATTCCAAATGTCAAATATGTGTGGAATCAAAGTATGCTAAGCATCCTTATAAGTCCGTTGAAAGGAATTCAAGTCCTTTAGACTTAATTCACACAGATATTTGTGACATGAAGTCAACACCATCTCGCGGTGGAAAAAAGTATTTTATTACTTTTATTGACGATAGCACGAGATATTGCTATGTTTATTTACTTAATAGTAAAGATGAGGCAATTGATGCTTTCAAGCAATACAAGAGTGAAGTTGAAACACAACTAAACAAAAAGATCAAAATGATAAGAAGTGATAGGGGTGGCGAATATGAATCTCCTTTTGAAGAATATGTTTGGAAAATGGCATTATTCACCAAACAACTGCCCCTTACTCTCCACAATCTAACGGAATTGCGAAGAGAAAGAATCGAACATTCAAGGAGATGATGAATGCGTTACTGTTAAGTTACCACAGAACTTGTGGGGGGAAGCTATACTTACAGCTAACCGAATAATCAACCGTGTACCTCATAGTGAAACACAGTCCATTCCTTATGAAAAATGGAAAGGAAGGAAGCCCAGCTTGAAATACTTCAAAGTGTGGGGGTGTCTAGCTAAGGTACAAGTTCCTAAACCTAAAAGGGTTAAGATAGGTCCAAAAAAGGTTGATTGTGTATTTATTGGATATGTAACCAATAGCAAGGCATATCGTTTTCTGGTTCATAAGTCAGAAAATCCGGAGATTCACGTTAATACGATAATAGAATCAGATAATGCTGAATTCTTTGAAACTATTTATCCATATAAAAAGGAAAGTGAAGTGACCTGCCAAAAGGCAAAACGACCTCGGGAGGAAATAATAGATGGTATGCCTAATGAAGAAAATCCGAGAAGAAGTAAACGTCAAAAGACATCTACTTCATTCGGTCCAGATTTTCTGACTTATCTGTTAGAAAATGAGCCTCGTACCTTCAAGGAAGCAATGTCTTCATCAGAAGCACAATATTGGAAAGAAGCGGTCAATGGTGAAATAGAATCCATATTGAGCAACCATACATGAGAATTGGTTGACCTTCCTCCAGGTAATAAAACATTGGGTTCTAAATGGATTTTCAAGAAGAAAATGAAAGACGATGGTACTATTGACAAATACAAGGCAAGACTTGTTGTCAAAGGATTTAGACAGCGAGAAGGTCTTGACTATTTTGACACATACTCGCCGATAATAAGAATTACATCCATTCGGATGCTAATAGCATTAGCCGCCTTGTATGATCTTCAAATCCATCAAATGGATGTAAAAACAGCCTTCTTAAATGGTGATTTAGAGGAAGAAATCTACATGGACCAACCTGAAGGGTTTGTGGTTCCGGGAAAAGAAAAGAAGGTGTGTCGTCTTGTAATCTTTATGGACTAAAACAAGCACCCAAGCAATGGCATGCGAAATTTGACCAAACAATGTTGTCAAATGGCTTTAAGATTAATGAATGTGATAAATGTGTTTACATTAAGAACATTCCAAATCATGTAGTCATTGTTTGCTTATATGTTGATGATATGCTAATAATGAGCAAAGACATTGCCGACATTCAAGCTACTAAACGCATGCTTGCTAGTAAGTTTGATATGAAAGACGTAGGAGTTGCCGATGTAATTCTAGGAATTAAAATCCAGAGGACTCCTCAAGGTCTAGCTTTGTCTCAATCACATTACGTGAAAATGGTACTTGAAAAATTCAAACACTTGGAATTTAAAAGTGCAAGAACTTCAATTGACTTAAATCATCATCTCATAAAGAATAAAGGTGAAAGTACGTCTCAATTGGAGTATGCTCGTGTGTTGAAAAGCTTAATGTACATCATGAACTGTACACGGCCTGATATAGCTTGTGCGATAAGTAAACTTAGTCGATTCACAAGTAATCCCAACAAACATCACTGGGTAGCAATGAAACGAGTTCTGGGATATTTGGAATATACCCAAGACTACGCTTTGCACTACAATAAACATCCTGCGGTTATCGAAGGATATAGTGATGCTAATTGGATAACCGGCTCATCAGAAATAAAGTCCACAAGTGGATATGTTTTTACTGTTGGTGGAGGAGCAGTATCTTGGAAGTCTTCCAAACAAACGTGCATTGCTCGCTCTACAATGGAATCAGAGTTTATAGCTTTGGATAAAGTCGGTGAAGAAGCCGGAATTTTTTAGAAGACATTCCGCTCTGGCCAAAACCTTTGGCTCCTATTTGCATACATTGCGATAGTGAGGCTGCAATAGGACGGGCAGGGAGCGTTATGTATAACGGAAAGTCTCATCATATACGACGAAGACATAACACCGTTAGACAACTACTTTCTAGTGGAATTATCACTATTGATTATGTAAGATCAAAGGATAATGTGGCGGATCCGCTTACAAAAGGCTTAACTAGAGAGGGAGTTGAGAAATCATCTAAGGGAATGGGACTATGGCCGAGGACAAATCAACATGGCGGTAACTCTACCTAGAATTTTGGATGTTCCGAGATCTAGGTTCAAGGAGCTCAAACAAAGTTGTGATTGACCGGTTCAACATTGTTAAAGTAAAATCTTTGGTCCCTTCTCGTGATGAAGACGATGTTCAGTAACAAGGATAGAACTTTACACGTTCTTTAATGATTACCTAAGTTTGATGAGGTATTTATCAAATAGTGTCAATCTAAAGGATTACACGTTTAGGAATCACCTATGTAAGTGTGAAGTGGAAGTCGCTTCAATGAGAATTCTGTAAGGCCAATTCTCTACGCACTTATGAAACCAGACGGTGTTCATGGCTAAAACGAACACAACAATGAGAACCAAAAGACAGTTAAGGGTTGGTTGTGTGACATATGGTTGTCTAGGTATACACTAAAGTTCGACGGTACAAAGATATCAAATCTACCGATTGACCGAGTATATCCGACATATGTTCATTACGGAAAGTTCAAAGGGAAACCTACTTATCCAGATGCAATTAATCCTTACTTGCAAAATCACATAGCTTTCATCTAAGATCTTTCTTGATACAGCCATTCCCATTCATGTGGGGGATTGTTGGACTTTAAGCCATTGGACTTTAAAGTAGAAGAAGTGTGAATTGGAAATGGATGGAAATTGAAAATTTGAAGAGGTGAACTTTTGTCTTGCACTTTGTCCCTCATTGGTGAGGGACAACCACATTTGTGTGCTTATATATAGAATCACTTCTTAAAGCTCTTAAAAGGAGTTGAAGAGAATGAACCCTCGCGCCGTCGTCGCTCGCTCGCTCGGCTCGGCTCGGCTTCGGCTTTGGATTTGGATTTGGATTTGTCAAATGATCGATCGATAAGATTATTTTTGGACAAAATTTATTTAATTATTTAATAATTAATTAAATGCCAAATCACTGCTGAAAATACGCCAGAACCCTGTTGAAGGTTCAGAGGGCCTCTCTGGCCGCGGTTCTGCCGCGACCGCGGTAGAACCGCGGCAGGCAGATTCAGAAAGCCTCTCTGACCGCGGTTCTGCCGCGACCGCGGTAGAACCGCGGCAGGCAGCGTATTCTTCTGAAAAGGCACCTTTTCCAGACACCTCTTCTGATAATTGCCTATAAATTCTGAGGCAAGGCTCCATTTTCTACACACGAAAAACACTCCAGAACTTCTTTCTTTCTGAATATACTGCATCCTAATTCGCCTCTCTTTCTCAAATTCGTAAGTGTGATTTTGCTCCGTTCTTTGAGTTCGTTGGTATCCTGCAGTTTGTATTGCCACTGTTGCAGGAAGGTTTATTCCGTTTTATCATGGGAGGATTTAATCCATTACCTTGGCAACGTGTGAGGGGTTAAAATTCCTTAAGGACACACAAGAAAATTGTGGACTCGGAATATTTCTTAACTCTTCTGTTTTTCTAGTTTCTTTTATTTTTCTAACAGTTTTTCCTGATTTTTGGTTTAACACAGTAACGCTCACAAAAATTGTGATGGCTGCTTAGCCATAATATGAAAGTCTGAGAGAGAGAGAGAGAGTGGTAGAGCTAAGGGTGAGGAGGAGTGCATCTATTTTCGAGAACCAATTTGGGTTTATGCCGAGGCGTTCGACAACAGAAGCCATCCACCTTGTTATGAGATTGATGGAACAGTACAGGGAGAGAAAGATGGACTTGCATATGGTGTTCATCGACTTAGAAAAAGCATAGGATAAAGTTTCGAGGGAGATTTTGTAGAGATGTTTGGAGGCTAGAGGTGTACCTGTGCCTACGTCAGGTTGATTAAGGACATGCATGATGGAGTAAGACCCGAGTGAGGAGGGTGGGTGGGGACCCAGACCATTTTCCAGTTATGATGGGGTTGCATCAGGGCTACCACTAACTCAACCCTTTTTTGTTTTGCTCTAACGATTGACGTATTGACGCACCACATCCAAGAGGAGGTGTCGTGGTGCATGCTATTTGCAGATGATATTGTAGTGATTGACGAGATGCGAGATGGTGTGAATGCGCAATTAGAGGTATGGAGGAAGACCCTAGAATCTAAAGGTTTCAAGTTGAGCAGGACTAAGACAGAATACTTGGAGTGTAAGTTCAGTGGCGAGACTCGAGGAAGGGAAGGGGAGGTGAGGCTGGACTCGCAGGTCATCCGTAGGAGAGGTAATTTTAAGTACCTTGGGTCTATTATTCAGGGGGATGGGGAGATTGATGAAGATGACACACATTGTATTGGTGCGAGATGGATGAAATGGAGACTCGCTTCCGGTGTTTTGTGTAACAAGAAGTGCCGCCAAAACTTAAGAGTAAGTTTTACAGAGTGGTGGTCATACCAACGATGTTGTATGGGGCTGAGTGTTGGCCAGTCAACCTTGCTCATGTCCAGAAGATGAAGGTAGCACAGATAAGGATGTTGAGATGGATGTGCGGGCACACTAGGTTAGATAGGATAAAAAATGAGGTTATTCGTAATAAGGTGGGTGTGGCCCCTATTGAGGACAAGATGCGGGAAGCGTGGCTTAGGTGGTTTGGTTATGTAAAGAGGAGGGCACATACACATTGGAGGGCCTACGGAGAGGTAGAGGTAGGCCAAATAAGAGGTGGGGATAGGTGATTAAGCAAAATATGGCGCAGCTTCAGCTGACCGAGGACATGACCCTTGATAGGAAGGTATGGAGGTCGAGGATTAGGGTAGTAGAGTATGTATTCTAGAGTGTTCATAACAGTAGTATTGGCACGCAGTCTCGCTTTCTGTTGGTAGTAGGTTTTTATGACTAACCGATGTTTTATTTTATTATTGATCACTTTACTATCTTGTTGTTTTTATTCTGCTTTTATATGGCTTTTTGGTATTGTCCCTTCGTGTCTATATTGTCATTAATGTGGTGCTTGTGCTTTCTTTAGCCGAGGATCTACTGGAAACAACCTCTCTATCCTCACAAGGTAGGGGTAAGGTCTGCGTACACACTACCCTCCCCAAACCCCACAGTGTGGGATAATACTTGATATGTTGTTGTTGTAGAAAATTATAATGGCTCTTAGTCTCCAAAACTAGATAAGCCTAACACACATTGAGAATTTAGCAGAAAACGGCCAAGATAATAATTTAAACTGATAAGCACCATAATAAATCCAAACTAGAACAATAGTCATAAAATCCCGAAAACCGTTGGTACACAGTCGTAAGCTCTAATGAAGTACACTAGGAATCTCTAGATACAATACTGTTTGATAGGAAGATAAACAGTAGTAAAGACAATATCAGAATGTGGCTCTAAGGCCTGCGAGCGTCAAGTATGTATACCTTGAAGTCTCCAAATGGCTGAATCAACTCACGGGCATCCGGCACGGGTAGAAGTACCTGGATATGCATAAATATATAAAGAAGCACAACATGAGTACACCATAATAGTATCCAGTAAGTAGCAAGCCTAACCTAGGTAAGAGTAGTGACGAGGTCATGTCACGACACCTATTGGATATAGAAACCTGTGCTGGATCTTAATATAATCTAACAACGGAGAAGTAAAGTTAATAAATGACAATAAAGTAATATATCAATACAAGACTAATAACGAAAATAAAAGCAACAAATGACAACAAAAAGTGTACATATAATAAAGACAACAAGTAACCAATTACAATTAAAATACAGTTGGAATGAGGTAAGGAAACAAACAATAACCGTTCAAATCAACAAGCTTTTCCAGCATAGAATGTATAACAAGAATCACACTGAGGTACCACACCTCATATTCACATTTCACGAGTCATAATCACAACCTCCCTTATATCGCCGTGAGAGCCTTGTATTTATTTTTAAAAACATTTTTCCCCAAATAGCTTTACGCACTTTAGCCCCTTTATCTCGCTGTGTGGCTTTAAGTAATTCGCTTACTAGCAACACACAAATAAATCCCACCTTATCTTGCTGTATGTGCATCAATACACCACTCTTATACCGCCGCATGCGCATCAATATCACAACACAATAATCAACTCGCACCACACGTGCCCATATGCCACAACATTTCCAAAATTAACAATACCAATGTCACTAAACACATAGACCACGGATCAACCACAATGTGTATAAGAATTTCAATAATAACAAAATGAACGGGAAATAACTCAACAAGAAAAGGTATTCCAATAATCAACAACTTCAATCACAAAATGTGTTAATAGCTCTCAATAACCACAACTTCAATAAACCCAACAATGAAGGTATTTCCATGAAATGACAACTTCAAATTCAAATGCATAACATAAGCTCAACAATAAAAGAGATAGCATAAATTAGCAACTACGATTAAATGCATGAGAATAACTCAACAATGGAAAAGATAGCATGTAGTAACAACTACTAATAAATGCATATAAAAGTAACCTCGATAAATAAAAAATGGAACGTGTAATAACAACTTCAATTAAAGCATGTAAGAATAAAGCTGACAACGGAAGTTAGAACGAATAAGGACAACTACAATTAAATGCTTATAAGTAACCTAAGAGTCTAAATCAGTCAATTTTCATATATAAACCCATGTACACACCACCTCATATACACGTCTTCCACATAATTCAAATAGTACAGTCAAACTCAATCCTAAGAGGTAGTTTCCCCTACACAAAGTTAGGCAAGATACTTACCCCAACTAGGCCAAATCAACACTCAAAAATGACTTTTTCCTTAAAATTCGCCTCTGCACGACTCAAATCTAACAAAAAATGACTTAATATCATCAAACAATGCAAGAGAAATCAATTTCAATTAATAAAGTTAAGATCTTTACACATTTTCCAAAAGTTAACAAAAGTCAATTCCAGACCTACTCGGTCATAGTCTGAGTCCAAGGGTAGATCTCGACTACTTATAACTCTACGAGTCCATATATGTGTTTTGTTTCAAATTCGAGTCCAATTTGATTCTAAAATCTCAAATTTTCATTTTTTTAAAATATAGACAAAATTCCCCAAAAATTCTCTTAGATTCTCATGAATTAGAGGTTAAAACTCAAAAATAATCATGTAATATTATTAAAAATCACTTACCCAATATTGTAGTGGAAAATGCCTCCTCAAAATCGCCTCCTACCGAGTATAGGATTCTAAAACATGAAAATGAGACTAAGTCCCATTTTTCTAGCCCTTTTGTTCAGGTGCAGAAGTCACAATTGAGACCCTGGTTTCACAATTGCGAACCCTCACAAATGAAATATGCCATCATAAATGTGGCACCTGACAGCCCAAGAAAATGTCGCAAATGCGATTTTGATTTCGCATCGCATTTTGACTTCGCAAATGCAAAGTCAGCCCCATTCGCAAATGCGACCAAATGATCGCAATTGCGACCTACCCAGCCGAGGCCTATACTTTGCAAATGCGAGTAGGGCATCGCAAATGCGATACCTGAGTCCTCCCTATCCACTTTGCAATTGCGATGTTGGCACTCGCCATCCACAATATCCAACCACGACCACAAAGCACATCAACCATTGTAATTATCGTTATAGCACAATCATTACCACTACCACCACTCACATTGTGCAATCACTGTCACCCGCCACTATCGTTAAGTACCACCATCGACCACAACCAACCATCTCATGACAAAACATTTTAATAAGATACTATTTAAATTATTAATTAATGTTAATTATAATATCCATATGTCTAGAAAACAAACAATTTTAATTATTTAATGTTCAAATTTAAATATAATATCTTAATGTTTATTTGTGTATTCAGATTTAAATATCCAATTCTATAAAAAAAAATGCGGCGCCTAAGTGTCTTTCTACCCATTTTAAGATTTTCCATCAGACAATGTTTATTTGTGATCTTATTAAAAGAGAAGTTATATTTGGCTAAATCTTTTATTTTTACAGTTTCAACTAAATTTATAGGAATAATTTGTTAAATATTTAAAGGAAGCATAAAGTACTTATTTTGATAAATTTAAGAATTAATATTATTCAAAAATATATTTAAGGGACTAGTATAAACTTATCCCTTACGTTAGCATAAAAGAAAAAGATTACCTTAAAAAAAGAGAACATAAAAGAAAAAGGAAAAATAATTTTTCTTTTTTTGATGAAAAAAAAAAGGAGTTGACCAAGCGTCAAATGAGAGACAAACAGACGGCAGTTACACGTGAGATTAAAGACTCGACTAAAAAAGAGCAAAACAGAAGCAACTGAAAAAGGGATTAAAAGAAAATCCAATTCCAAAAAAGTTCTCTTCAATTCGTTACCGTATTTTTCCGTCTTTAGGGTTTCGAATCAGTGTTTCCCTCTCTTTTCCATGTCTTCCTCTCCCCAAATCTCATACGTCGGAACCCTAATTTCCATCCAATATTAAATACGATCTCCAATGGAGGGCGGCGGTAGTGGCGGAGAATCGATAGTAGGGAGGACGTCAACGTCGTATGAGGCTGCGGCCGGCCGGCGGAGGTTCACGGTAGAGCTCCGGCCGGGAGAAACCACAATTGTATCGTGGAAGAAGCTTCTCAAGGACGCTACTATCTCTCAGTCCAATGCTCCTAATGGTGCTGGTCCTGCTCCAACGACATCGTCTGCAGCTGCTGCTGCTGTCATTCAACCTCCACTGCCACATCCTTCGCTCGAGACTCGATTAGCTTCGGTAGGTTACCAGTCGAGTTTAATCCTAACTTGTTTATGTAGTGTTTAAACTAAATTCTAGAAACATAATGATGTATTATTTGAGCTGCATAAAAGTCATTAGGACATGATTGCAGTTACTTGGGTGGAGAGTAGAATCTTTTGCATTCATGCATTATTTAATACATTTATTAAGTTTCTTCATTTGTCACTGGTGGGGGGAGGGGATGATTGGGTTGGCGTGGGAGTGTAGCCAAGACGATATCAAATTCCTCTATGTATACCAATTCCTGTGTTTTGTATGGAAAATCGCGAGATTCCACGTGAGATTCTCAATTGGAATTGGTATGAGAGTGACTCCACTCACCCGTTTAGTGATTCCTCTTCTTGGATCTGCGTGCGGAAGCAAAGCCAGAGTGCTTTTGGAATATGGAGGTGGTTTCTTCATCCACCCCATGATGGTGATAAATATGAAAGTCCTTGTTTAGTAGGGGAACTGTTATTGGCATTATTTTCATTTTTTATTTGATAAAGTATTGGCATCATTCATCACTATAAGGAGTAAGTTAGATTTATGGTATTTTGGAATAGAAAAAGATTCTGGGTCTTAGAAGCTGGTTAGGTTGCTCCATGATGTTGTTCTGGTCCAAATCTAAGGAGTTGGGAAGATATTGTCATTGTTACATGCTGTGTTATTATGGTTTCTTTTAGTGGAGTATTCTTATGTAATCTAGATCAATTATCAAGCTGCAGAGCTTAGTTTTGTGTTTCAGTTCACATGGTTTTGGATAAATTTGGCATATAAGAAATTAAAATTTTGTGGGTAAGAGTAGAACCTTGACTCTTACCTTCGAAGGTGACAAGAAGGAGAAAAGATAGTAAAGTCGAAGGGAGAGACAAAATATGAAGAGAAAGAAGCAAAGAGAAGAGATATTATCTTGTTGCTTTTCTGGTGTTTGGGTTTGGTTTGGTCAGCTAACACTGATCATACTTTTGCTTTCTAGTTTTATCTTTTTTATTGTCAAAATATTTGTTCTTTTGAAATTGTATGTTCAGCTAAAACTATGTAGTAAGTGATTACCCGGAGAAATAAAAAGTTGAACAAATCTTTGGATCCATTATAGTTCTTTTTTCTTGGGGAATTTGTCTTCTTCGGTACAATTCTTCTAATCCTTCTGGACTTGCCCATGATTATTGAAGTGGAACTTAGTGATAAAAAGAAAAAAAGAAGGCAATTCAATCAACAACAACAAGCCCGGTATAATCCCGCAAGTGGGGTGTGGAGAGGGTAGAGTGTACGCAGACCTTATCCTTACTTGGTGAAGGTAGAGAAGATGTTTCCAATAGATCCTCGGTTCAAGAAAAGATGAAAAAAAGGAGAAAAGGAAGAATAAGCAGAAGAAGAAATCGAAGAAGAAAAAAGAAAAAGGAAGAGAAAACAAAACAAGAAAAAGGAGTATCACCAAACAGTAACAACATGAAAAATAAGAATATCATGGTTTAGGCGTTAAAAATTTGTCTAACTTGGGAAGTGTGCCCAGTCATTAACTCTCTCTTCAAAACATTTTCTAGCGACATTTTTTCCTTTCGATAATTCTGTATTAGTATTTTTATTCATCACGGAGGACAAGATCTTTTTTATTTCAGGTGAAAAATCGTTTGTGCTTATTGATTTCGGTGAAGGGTAGTTTGTTTTGATTGAAAGGGGTAGAAGATTTGAGTGTTCAATTAAAATAGATGAGGAAAATCTCCGACGAGTATGCATTGAGCAAGCTTCTAAAAAAACATGGATTTATTACAAATGATGGGGATGGGAATCACAAGCATACTATTACAGAATTTTTGTTATCCTCAACTCCTATGGTTGGTTCTTTCATATTGAAACATGGTTGGGAGACAAGAAGGAAGAAAGCTGTGATTATTCCGGAAGTTGGTTTCAACTGGGGCTGGGAAGATATAGCCGATAAAGTTCTACGTTTTTTAGGGAAGCAATCTACAACCAGATTCAAGCATGCTAATACACACTAGTCGAAGTCATATGTTGACACAACAAAGATCGATCAGTGGCCGAAGATGACAAAGGATCCAGCTAGGGAGGTGGACAATGCGACAATAGTCAATCTGGTGATGAGGGTTACTAATTTCTATCCGGATGCTTGGTGGGAACTTTCAATGACCCCTTCAATTATAGTTCAAATCATGAAGTGATCCAATAATGGTTTTTGAATAGATGGAAGAGTTGTAAATGTTACCTTCTAAAAAAAAATAGATGGAAGAGTTGTGCTGGTATGAAAGTGACTCCAATGTCCCACAATAAATTTCTATTCGAACTTCCCTCAAGGAAAGAAGCTGTGGGAATTCATGCTAGAGATTGGTTGTGGAATGGTCGTCGCCTTGCTTTGGAGTGGTGGTTGGCAATGGCCGGAACTGAAATTGCTCGCCAAAGATCTGATCAAATATGGATCAAAGCTTTTGGAATCCCAATCAACGTCTGGAAACTTGATACATTCAGAACAATTGGTGATCTTTAGGGTGGTTTCATAGACATTGATGAAGACACGAAGCACCAGAGTCACTATATGTATGCTAGAATCTGTGTCAACCGCAGCAATGCAAAATGTCTAGACAAGATAGAGCTTGAGGTGGAGCACTGGAGGTATGAAATCTCAATTCTGAAGGGAATTGTTGCGACACCCAAATTAGTCCGACATGCCGGAAGAGATGGGTTGGGGATTAAAGTAGCGGTGAGTTCGGGGAAAGTTGCTGGGAGTTTTGTCCAATCGAAGCACGTGGATAGACAGCTAGACACATGGCACTTTAATTCAAAATTATCGGGCCCTCTTCCCAGTAATATTAAATCTCGGGCCAGAGAAGGAAATTTTATAACCCGTCCCCATGAATAAAGTAGCTCCAAATCTATTAAAGACCTAGGGACTTAATGAAGCTTATTATTCAAACACCCAGCAAAAAAAGTCCATACAAAGTCAAAGAAAAAAAACCCACTAACACACATTGAATGGTGTGCCACTAGACTTTTGCCAAATCCTTGTCTCATATCGAACGAAGCTGAGCCTCCCCCTACCGTCAATTAATAGCAAGCCCATGAGAACTCCATCATTGCGGTTTCAAATTCACAGGTATTAGCTATGACCTCCCACTCAGATGCCGATGATGAAGCAGATTATGATGCCGAAACTTTTATCCAAGACCTGAGGGGTCTCTCACAATGGGTATATTGGTCTGAAATTGCTTCAACAATCTTCCTTCAGTGAGTCTCTCCCCCTTTCTTGGCACGATGTTGAGCAGTTGGAGCTATAAGAAATTCTGCAAGTATCACTGGCACCCACAACAATAGAGACTTCCAAATGGACAAAATTAGTATTGGGGAAGGCGTGCAAGACATTCGGGATTAATGTAGTTGGATTTGAACACGAAATTTTCGACCTAGTACTGAGAATGGATCAAAACACATAGAGTCAATTGCAAAAAAATAAGTCACTTTCTACCGCTAATAAAAAAGGGAAGGGGAGAAAGAGAGGGGAGGTAGAAGTTCTAAACCTAATTAGTGGTATCAATTATGATGGGAGGAATGGAAGGGATAGGGGCTGGAGTTGTAAGAATTAATCCATATGAAGATCAAAATCCTTTTTTGGAATATACAAGGTCTTAACGATAAAGAGTAAAAGGAGTATCCTTACCTCATTAGTTAAAAAATGGAAAGCAGAAGTGCCTTCAGGAGACGAAGATGGATAACATGCCTTCAAGCATAATTTATAGATATGGGGGANATTATCGTTTGCTGGGACAAGAGATTGTGGAAGTGTATTAACTCACATCAAGGCTGCTACTCAACAATATGTATACTTGAGACTTGAGAGCCTTCAGGAGAATTTCAAGCGGGGTTTCACAGGAGTTTATGGCCCACATACCAACGCTGAGAGGGATGACTTTTGGCTGGAATTGGGGGCAGTAAGGGTATATGGAGTGACCAACAGGTTATTGGAGGAGACTTCAATGTATGCAAATTTGTGAATGAAAGATTAATTGCAATAGAAGAACCAAAGCTATGAGAAGCTTTTCTGAAACTATCTCAGATCTTCAGTTGATTGTTATACCATTACAAGGGGCACAATATACATGGTCAGGGGGAGAAAGTAATTTGTAGGCCTCAAGAATCGACAGGTTTCTTATCTCTACAGAAAATGGAAGTTTTAATACCATAAGTAACTGGCAATACCGAAGCCTATTTCAGATCCCAGACATCTACTGTTGGAAAGTCGAGATTGGGACTCAACTTCATCATACTTCAAATTTGAGAATATGTGGCTTCAACATCCCGCCAAGAAAAAGTGCAACACCATTAAATCCATGAGGTCTCTCACAATGGGTATATTGGTCTGAAATTGATTCAACAATCTTCCTTCAGTGAGTCTCTCCCCCTTTCTTGGCACGATGTTGAGCAGTTGGAGCTATAAGAAATTCTGCAAGTATCACTGGCACCCACAACAATAGAGACTTCCAAATGGACAAAATTAGTATTGGGGAAGGCGTGCAAGACATTCGGGATTAATGTAGTTGGATTTGAACACGAAATTTTCGACCTAGTATTGAGAATGGATCAAAACACATAGAGTCAATTGCAAAAACATAAGTCACTTTCTACCGCTAATAAAAAAGGGAAGGGGAGAAAGAGAGGGGAGGTAGAAGTTCTAAACCTAATTAGTGGTATCAATTATGATGGGAGGAATGGAAGGGATAGGGGCTGGAGTTGTAAGAATTAATCCATATGAAGATCAAAATCCTTTTTTGGAATATACAAGGTCTTAACGATAAAGAGTAAAAGGAGTACCCTTACCTCATTAGTTAAAAAATGGAAAGCAGAAGTGCCTTCAGGAGACGAAGATGGATAACATGCCTTCAAGCATAATTTATTAGATATGGGGGAATACGTGGGATGATTGGGCAAAATTACAAGCAAGTGATGATTTA
>NW_017670525.1:185387-203827 GCF_001879085.1 Nicotiana attenuata
GACAAGAGATGTGGAAGTGTGTTAAACTCACATCAAGGCTGCTACTCAACAATATGTATGCTTGAGACTTGAGAGCCTTCAGTAGAATTTCAGGCGGGGTTTCACAGGAGTTTATGGCCCACATACCAACGCTGAGAGGGATGACTTTTGGCTGGAATTGGGGGCAGTAAGGGTATATGGAGTGACCAACAGGTTATTGGAGGAGACTTCAATGTATGCAAATTTGTGAATGAAAGATTTAATTGCAATAGAAGAACCAAAGCTATGAGAAGCTTTTCTGAAACTATCTCAGATCTTCACTTGATTGTTATACCATTACAAGGGGCACAATATACATGGGCAGGGGGAGAAAGTAATTTGTAGGCCTCAAGAATCGACAGGTTTCTTATCTCTACAGAAAATGGAAGTTTTAATACCATAAGTAACTGGCAATACCGAAGCCTATTTCAGATCCCAGACCTCTACTGTTGGAAAGTCGAGATTGGGACTTAACTTCATCATACTTCAAATTTGAGAATATGTGGCTTCAACATCCCGCCAAGAAAAAGTGCAACACCAATAAATCCATGAGATATTATTTGTAAAAAGATTGGAGGGTTCCTAGATTTGGTGACGGGATGGTGGCAGGGCTATATGATTAATGGCAGTTCAGATTTTTTATTCATTCAGAAATTGAGGAATCTCAAAAAAGATATCACCAAATGGAACAAGTCTATGGAAAGTTGGAGACAAGAAGAAGCAGGATTTTGGATGAATTAGCAGTTCTAGAACAGGCAACAGAAAACAAAGTTTCAGCTCAACCTGAGAAACAAAGTTTTTTGAATCTGAAAATGGAGCTGATGGAGATTGCTAAGGTTGAAGAAACCTCATGGAGACAAAAGTCAAGATGTCTATGGTTAAAAGAAGGTGATAGGAACACAAGGTACTTTTAAAAATAACAAAGTCCCACAGGAATTCAACACAATAGATGAGCCCAAAATAGACAGTCAAATTATCGAGGGAAGACATTTGATCAATGAGGAGATCTTGAGTTATTACCAGAATCTCTACACCGAACATGAAGGGTGGAGGCCCACTACCAGCTTTGAGGAAGTAGCCAGTCTCACAAAGGAAGATAGATAGATGCTTGAAAAAGCTTTTGAAGAGGAAGAAGTGCATGCTGTCATACAAGCTTGCGCCCTAGATAAAGCCCCAGGGCCAGGTGGCTTCACCATGACTTTTTTTAAAAAATATGGGAGTTCAAACCAGAAATCATGAGTGCTCTCAATCATTTTCACCAGCAATGCTACATGATGAGGTCATGTAGTGCTACCTTCATTGCTTGCTTTGATACCTAAAAAGAAATGAGCTATTGAACTCAGGGACTATAGGCCGATAAACCTTATTAGCAGTGTTCACAAGATTGTGTCTAAGTTTTTGGCTGAGAGATTGAAGTTAGTGATTGCAAACTGGTTTTTCGCCATCAAAATGCCTTCATCAAACAAAGATTACTGATGCAACACTTATAGTTAATGAGGTATTAGACTGGAGGACCAAAACTGGAGAACCAGGGGTTATTGGCAAACTGGATATTGAGAAAGCCTTTGATCAATTGAATTGGTCCTACCTAATAGCTATTCTGAAGAAGATGGGTGTTGGCAACAAATGGATTAAGTTGATCAATTATAGCATCACCACTATCAAATACTCAGTTTTGATCAACAAAACACATGTGGGTTTCTTCTCTCCTCAAAAAGGGATCAGACAAGGTGATCCACTCTCTCCCTTTCTGTTCATATTAGCAATGGAAGATCTTAGTAAGATCTTGAAAAGGCTAGGCAAATGGAGTGGATACAAGATTTCAGAGTTGGTATAAATAGTGGGAATACAATCTCTATTTCTCCCCTTCTGTATGTTGATGACACATTGATATTTTGTGATGCAGATAAGACACAAATCCTTTACTTGAATCTCACGTTCCTACTTTTTGAAGCTCTATCAGTATTACAAATTAACATGAGGAAACATGTCATCTATTCGGTCAATAATATGCTCAATGTAGGGGTGCTGGAAAGAATCATGGGTTGCAGCATAGGAACATTACCTACCATCTATTTAGGCCTCCTATTTGGAGCCAAGTTCAAAAATTGTGATATTTGGAATGGTGTGGTTGAAAAATTTGAAAAGAGATTGGCTTCCTGGCAAATGCAGTATTTATCTATGGGGAATACTAACTCTCATAAGTGGTGTGCTTGACACTATACCAATCTATTATACGTCTTTGTTTCCTATTCCTAGCAAGGGCTTAAGCAATTAGATAAAATCAGGAGGGATTTTCTCTAGGAAGGTACCATCAGTTCTCATAAATTCCATTTGATTAAATGGGATAAACTCACACTGCTAAAATGTAAGGGAGGTTTGGGGGTCAAAATTTAGCCATCCACAACAAGTGTCTAATGAAATGGCTATGGAGGTATGGTACACGTGAATCAAGTCTCTGGAAGGAAGTGATCAATGCTAAACATGGGAAAAGGGACAACTGGAGCACTAAAATTGCCAACTCTCCATACGGAGTTAGCCCTTGGAAGTACATCAGCGAGCTGGGAGAATTCTTCCAAAATATTCATTTTAAACCAGGGAATGGAGTGCACATCAGGTTTTGGAAAGACAAATGGCTCAATAATTCTGCACTCATAGAAGACTATCCTAACATTTTCCACATTGCCTTGGACAAGAACTCTTCAATAGCTTAGACTAGAAGCAACAACAATTGGGATCTGCACCTTAGAAGGTCTGTTCAAGACTGAGAAATAGAGAGTTTGATGGAATTGCTGGCAAAAGTGGAGAGCTACAACATCGATGAAGATCTTTCAGACACCATGTGCTGGGGTAGCAAGAGCATTTTCACCGTCAAAGAATGCTACAAGAATATGTGCACTCAAAATTAAATGCTTGATGCATGGCCCTGGAAATTGATAGGGAGGACAAAGTTACCTATTAAAGTTATCTTCTTTAATTGGATTGCCATACATGAAGCTTGTCTAACACAAGATAACCTTAATAGAATAGGATTTCAGCTGGTCAATAGATGTTACTATGTAGGAGTAATCAGGAAATTGTCAACATTTACTCTTACACTGTCTAGTAGCCACTGACATTTGGAACATGTTCTACTGTACTTTTGGCTTGAGTTGGGTCATGCTACAGAGTTTGAGACAGGCACACATTAGTTGGAGTTCACGGGAAGTTGATGAAGCCGTCAAAAAAGTCTTGATGATCCATGCTACTATTTGTTGGTGTTTATGGACTGAGAGAAATAAAAGATGTTCCAATGGCATCTCAACTTCAAATCACTCTCTTCAAGTTAAAGCTAAATGCTTACTTCATTTTTTAAGTTGGACCAAGCTGTCCCCAGTAATTAGCACTAGATAGTTTTTGGATTTTGTTAGTGCTCTATTCTTAGATTGACTTTTGCTAGGAGCTACCTACACTCTTTTGTCTTTTGTCTCTTGTAATTATGCTCCTTATAACTTTGCATCTTCTTGATGCCTTATTAATGAACACCTTACTTCTTAAAAAAAGAAAAAAAAACAATAGGAAAATAAGATAATTGAAGCAAACGAAACAACATGAAGTAAAAGAGACCTAAAGAATAGGAAAATACAAGAGTGCTACTAATACTACTGGTAAGTAAAAGGGGAACTCCCGACTACCTACTAACCTTCTGCCCTAATTCTCGACCTCCACTTTCTCCTATCAAGGGTCATGTCCTCGGTAAGATGGAGCAGTGCAATGTCCTGCCTAATCACCTCTCCCCGTTGCTTCTTAGGCCTACCTCTACCTGTCCTCAAACCTGCCATGGCCAACCTATCACACCTTCCAACAGAAGTGTCTGTGCTTCCCTCTTCACGTGCCCGAACTATCTCAGTCGCGATTCCCGCATCTTGTCCTCTACGGGGCCGCTCTCACTTTGTCCCGAATAACTTCATTTCTAATCTTATCGCTTTTGGTATGCCTACGCATCCATTTCAGATCCATCACATTCAATCAAGAACGAGAAAAAAACTATGTTGCTCGAACTCTCCGAAAATAACGATGGGTGCGTGCCGGAACCTCCAAAAATAGTGCATTTTTGAAGGATCCGACACGGGTACGACAACTGTTTTAGAGAGTCCGCGCAACAAAAAATGCCATGGATAATATAGGTACACTTATTATACATCATTCAACCAATTTTATCCATATTAAATATGAACAAGTCAGATAATATATCCATTTTTGCCTAACCATATTCAACCCGCCAATATTCGGTTCGACTCGCCCATTTGCCCGGGGTGTTCCGTCTCGTTTTTTCTTGGCTGTCACGAAACAACAACAACAACAACAACATACCCAGTAAAATCCCAGTAGTGGAGTTTGGGGAGAGTAGAGTGTACACAGGCCTTACCCCTACCCCGAAGAGGGTAGAGAGTTTGTTTCCGGGAGACTCTCGGCTCAACAGGAAATGTTGAATATATCTGGCAAAGAACATATATAAATTGGCATTCAAGTAGACCGGGGATACCATGGTTCAAATATCATGGTGGCTAAAAATTTAGGTGATTTCTTCCCATCTGTGTAAACCTTGGTGAACAGAATTACTGAGTACTTGGTACTTGTGCTGGTAGCAGGTAGCAGGTACTCGGTGGATTAGTTAAGGTGAAGGCAAGCTGATTCAGAACCATTGTTAAACATACAAACACACACACATGAATATATTAGTAATTAGGAGTAGAGAATTATAGTTTTTTTTTTTTTGATTTGCACCGGGTGTCCGAGTCTCTAAGAGCCCCGACTAATCCCGGGGGTGCACAGGCCCTCGGCAAGGAGTTTCCTGCAAGTGCACCACGATTAATTCAGGTTTTACCCAGTCCGATGGCCCTCAGAAATTGTTTGCACCCAGGAGTAGAGAATTATAGTTTTAGTATAAGAAAAATAGTTGCCAAATATGGCATAGAAAGGTAATATAGCTTACCGGCTCTTGAACTTGATTAACATAGTTTTTTACTTTTTGCTTCTTTGTTTCATTGAATTGCAATTTTTCAACTCCTTTGTCTATATTGTTTGTATTTATAGTTATTTTTCTTGTATTTACATGTATATTGTTTGTGTTAACGCGCTTTGTTTGTCTTCTTGTGCCTATGATCCCACATATCTTGACGCTTTTCTACACCTTTCGTCTTTGACCACACTTTTTCGCAATTATTATTGATGTTTGGCTAAGTCATGCATAACCTCGTGTATGGTATCACTGTAATACATCCTTGTTAGTTATGCCCAAGAGAGAAAAGTTTGCTGCTTCTTTTTTGCATTACCTTACTATTCTGAATGTGATGTCTTTTTATGTGTCTTTCCATTGTCTTTCTCTGAACTGTGCACTGTTTGAGTATATATGGCAGTTAGTGATCGTTTACTCTTAGAAATAAGTATTTCAAAAAAAATTCTGCAAAGATGAAACAAATTACTCCCTCCGTTTCAATTACACGGAGTTTAAGAAAAGAAAGAAGACTTTTGAACTTGTGGTGTAAAATGAGGCACATATATTTTGTGTGGCTATAAATCATTGCAAAAAGGTAAATTGTTTCCAAATAGGGAAAGGGGTCATTCTTTTTGGCACGGACTAAAAAGGAAATAGATTCACATAAATTGAAATGGAGGGAGTAATAGTTATGAGGGACTTTCTATTGTTTTCCTGTAAACCATGTGCTGTAGTATATGGGCCGGTAGTGATCTCTGTGGTTAGGGTTATTCTTTCTAATATCATTTTTTGATAATCTTTCAATTGTTTCCTTATAGAAAAATCATTTTTCATAAAGATAAGTATTTCAAATATTTTGACTGTAGAAGAACAATTTAAAATTGGAAATAGTGAAACTTGCAAGGATGGCTTTTGTCAGAGTTGATGTTGGAAATCTATTGATACCACTTTGCTACCCAAGAATGATATACTCATGCGGTCATGCCTATGCTGCCATGCTTGCTTGTTATGAATTATTATCTGAGATTCTTTCGAGCACTAGTTTGCTCATGCAGGAAGGTTCTTTGATAAATTCTACGCTAATAATCAATGCCCTTTATAGGGACAACCTGCTGATAAGGAAGTCAAGGATGCTCCTCCTGGAAATCGTTTAAATGCTGTGATCGAAAAGATTGAACGCCTATATGTGGTATGCATTTGTTGTTTACTCTTTGTTATACGCCTATATATATGTATGTGCGTGTGTGTGTGTATTGAAAGACTCTTCCTGCCATCTGCATGATCTCTTTTTGCTTAGTCTTATTATTTTGCACTTGATCTGCTAATTACTCATTATGTCTTTTAGGGCAAACAAAGTGATGACGAGGAAGATCTTAATGATTTCCCAGATGATGATGAATATGACACTGAAGATTCTTTCATAGATGATACTGAGCTGGTTGGTCACATCATGTTCTTTAACTTTATCTACCTTATACGAATATCTATTGTTTTGTGTTATATCCTAATGATTTTTATAAGCCTCGTGAATCTTTTATGGAACTTTGTGCAGATGACTTTATATGTTGTAGTCAAAATACCTTGTTTCTTGTTATGCAGGATGAGTATTTTCAGGTTGATAACTCAGCAATAAAGCATGACGGGTTCTTTGTCAATCGCGGAAAGTTGGAGCGCATGTGAGTTTTCTTCTTTGATTTTTTTGGCATTGCATTCTTGCACTTCCTTGTGGCTTAATTGTTGGTTATAAGTGGTGAAGCTTATAACAGTTAAATCATTTTCTTCTTCCTCCATTTTTGTCGAGAGGCAGCATCCGAATAGAACTGCTACTCCTTCTCCACCCTGCCAAAGAATACAGCAAAAAGATTTGCTACAAAAACCTGGTTTTCAAATCTGAAAATACGAGGTACAAAAAAAACTGAAAGAATTTCAACTATTTCAAAAAACAAAGCATGTGTGCTAAAGTGACACAAATGAAGCAGTTTAGAATAAATATATTCCACCAAAGAGTACATATTCGATTAGCATTGTAAGCGGTGCGAGGCTTACCTAGAGAATTAAATTGTCTTTGTTAGTTCCAAATGAAAATGTCTTTCTTTCTTTACTTTCTTTATTTTTGTTAAATAACTTATCATTTTATAAGTATCAATTTTGGGATATCTTTGTTTCTGTAAGTGTAAATTGGCTGTTAATATCATCCGTTGAGGGAACCTACTGAACTACTTGCAATTTTGAATGTTTACTTTTGTTTAAACCAAGTATTGACCAAACTGTTGGTTTCCTATGGTTTAAACTACATCTCTTTGCCAATGAAATTCTTTCCTCTTTTTAGTTTCCCCTTGTCCACTAGGTTATGTTTTCTCCTATGATTCAGAAATTCAGATCTTTGTTTCTTATGGGACTTTTAGTTCTTTGTATCGATTCATGTGCCCTTATTCTCTCCCTCATTAATAAGTGTTTGTTTATCAAATTGGCCCATTATTTCAGTTTCAAATTTGAAATATGGAATTTGAAGTTTGAAAAACACGTTCAACTGTGTTTTCATGTCCAAACACAACTTCAACTTTAATATCCTTTTTCAACTTAACGTCAAATACTACTGTTCCAAATATCAACCAATCCATGTCCAAATGCCTATAATGGATTCTTCTTTTCATTTGGTTTGTCATTTCAATTTGGAGCTTGTAATTGACATGATTTTCTCTTAGTGAACTAGCGTCACCAAAGAACCAGCAACCAAAAAAGCGGAGAAGAAAAGATCTGGCAAAAAGCCATGTTGGGGACGATGATGGACATAGTCCAAGTAAACCTGTAAAAGTAGGAAAGAAGGCTGGCAAACCAGTACCAGTTGTTATCGGATCTTCTCACCCATCTCATGGTGTCACTTTGCAAAATGTATCCCATGAAGGAGAAAAATTCCTGAATCAGTTGAATGCTTCTGAAATACCGATAACAAAGAAAGTTGCAGATACCCAAAGTATGCTGGAGCAACCTCCATCAGTATCATTGCGTGGTGATTCTGCACAAGAAAAAGACTTTGACCAGCAGAAAATTGGAGTTATCCAATCCAAGAATCTAGATGGTTCTGAAATATCTGGGAATTCTACTCAGAGGCATGACAAAAATTCTTATGCTCAAGAGAGAACTGTTGTGGGAAGACCGGTTAACGTTTCTGATGGAGTAGATCAATCTGTTCAGCGGCGTGATGAAAAGTTTAACGTCAGTGGTGAGGGCAAGAACTCAGTTCAGACTATGGTGAGCTGTTTACTCTCTACACTAGTGCGTTTCTTTGCTATCTGCCAAATGTTTGATAACATGAATCATTATGCCATGGTATTTCTGTATCGATTTCTATCAACATGCAACGGTAATGATTGCTGGAGAGCATTACAGAAAGAAACTCTTTTCTAGGTCATATTCTAGGTAGGGATAGGCGGATAGCACTTGTTCATGACCAGATGAAGCCTTTGAAATGTTTACAAGGAAGTTAAGCTGCACCGTTATGAGCCAAATAATGTCAAAAGATGTTAGAAAAAGTATGCTTCCATGTAATCTTAGGGTCTTCTATGGCATTAGCAAAAGTTTTTCATCCTTCACCTGAGCTTAACGGTCTTTCCAAAGTCAAAGCGGTTGCCTCCGGAAAGATGCTAAATATGCCTTCACCATTACACTTTTATACATTGGAGAAAACTAAATAAGTGTTGATAAAAAGGACCTTGGGCCTAACTCACCATCAAAAGGTAGTTCAAGAGGTGAATACTTTGTTTGATAAGGTAAATCAATTTTTATTTAATAAACGGGCAAAGCTGTTATACAAGAAGTACACACCAAAGAGTAGAAAATCCACAAAAAGAGATGGTTTTCTGCAAAAGCACCCAATCATTATCTATATAACAAGGAAACTCGTGGGTGCACCAAAAGGAAATAAGGGATAAGATATTACTATGTATCTTTACAAATTTCATCTCTACACCCTCAAAAGCTCTCCTACTTCTTTCTTCAAGAGGTGATGATTATCCATGAACACACAAACAAACTACAATTCATACCCTTAATAACTGTGAGATTAGAACATCCTCGCACGCTTAGGATTAGACGTTTGGAGTGTGGATAATATAACATAGGGGCTTAGCATTGGGAAGACCACATAATAAACAAAGAACCATTAGGTAGACCACTATCAGGGATGGCTCTGGCTTTATAACATAATAGAGTAAATGGACTTTATGTGCTCTAACAACTTAAGCTCTTTGATGAGATGGACACACAATTTAACATGGTTTGGAGGTCTTGGTTACCGCTATTATTAGAAAGAATTTCCTCGGCTTGGCTAAAACAATAGTCGGGCCTGCATGTCAGGGGCATATGATGAAGACATAATTATGTAATTAAAAGTTTGATCTCTAACATATTAGGTTTTAGATTAGATAGTTACATAATTCAACAATAAATATTACTCCCTCCGTTTCATATTATTTGAGGTAGTTTGACTCGGCACGGAGTTTAAGAAAAAAGAAGACTTTTGAAACTTGTGGTCTTAAAAGCTTAAGGGGTAAAAGGTTCGTGGGGCCATGCCATTTGTGTGGCTATAAAAGCTTCTCATTAAGGGCAAAAAAGGTAAAATGAAGAGTTTAAAGTTGAATTATTTCCAAATTTTGGAAATGTGTCATTTGTTTTGGAACAGACTAAAAAGGAAAGTACCTCATTTAATATGAAACGGAGGGAGTACATAATAATCGGCATCGCTGGCCCACAAGAATTTCTCGGTATCAAGAAGTATGCGTAATAATCAAGAAGAGCCAGCACCCAGGGCTTTGGTCTAGTAGTAAGAGCAACGTGCAATATGTGGATTAGTCGCACATCATGGGTTTGAACCATGCTTTAGACAAAAGCCTGGCATTTAAACGGAGAAGCGTAGAGGAGCGCCCCGGTTATCCACCGAGCTTCGAACCGTGTGCCATTGACCCTCAGGGATTTCTCCATTATCAAAAAATAAATAAATATGAAAACCTTCTAAAGTCCTTTTTTCCCTCTACTCAGTTTGCCTTGCGACTACCATAAAATTTTAGTAGTAGTTAAAATCTAAGCTGCGCGGACTCTTTGATTTTGGTGCCGTCCCCGTCCCGATACGAGACGGGAACGGGAGCGAGAGAGGGATACGTTCCGGATTCGGTCAACTGACTTCGGACAATCGACAAATTTGGGAGAAAAATTAATATTTTGATTTCTTAAAATAAAAAATAAAACAAATTTAGGAGAATGAAAGATTGAATTCTACAATATTCATGGAAGTTTTTCACAGAATATCTCTCAAAATTTACAATATTTTTATAGCTCTATTTTTTATTCGCCGAATCCCCGCACCCGTATCCATATCCGGATCCGTATCCCCGAATCTTAAAATTTAGATTTTGCCGAATCCGATACTAGGTCCACGTATCGGACACCGGCACCCGAGTCCGAGCAACTTAGGTTAAAATTAAAGATATAAGTATACATCACAATCAAGAATACATTTTATATGTTTCCTCTCTACTCAGTTGGTTTGCCTTGTGGCTACCCGAGATCTGTAGAAGTTGCTTAAATGAAGGTATAAATTTAGAGAGTGCAGTGTTTCTTTAAATGAGTACAATGTTTCAGAACTTTAAAAGTAATTGCTGGCTATTCTTTAGCAGCTTGAAATTGTTGCCTTGACTCTAATGAAACAAGAATCTAAATACTTGAGCAAATTTGCTTCCACTTCATATAAGAATTGGAAATAGACATGCCCGTTGTGTTTTTAGATATTCTGTATCCTTTTGACCAATTAAAAAAAAAAAAGATTCTGTATCCTTTTTTAATCATCTCAAGTGTGTGATTCATTTCTTATTTTATAATGTTATTGATATTTTTCTCTTTCTATCTATGTCTGTTTCTCTATGTGCGTGTCTGAATCTTATATGGTGCAGGCTTAAAAGGTCATATCTGAGATTCCCATTAAACTTTTATTCTTGCTGTAACTGACGCTCAGCTGCTGCCTAAAACTATGCAGAAAGGTCCTGCCATGCAGCGAAAGGAAGGATCTAGTGGTAGACCAAAAGGTACAGTGCTTGAGAAGGCCATCAGGGATTTGGAGAAAATTGTTGCAGAATGTACGCCCAAAACCTCTGATATATGTTTTTTAATCAGTGATAATTCATTTTCTTATAGATTGGTCATCTATTTCAATTTATGAAAATATCACAGCGAGGCCACCAAATATGGAGGTTCAGGATGCTGATAATTCATCCCAGGCTATCAAAAGGAGGTTACCACCTGAAGTAAAGCAGAAGCTGGCTAAAGTTGCCAGATTGGCGGTATAGACTAAGCTTTATGGTCTAATTCATTTTATCCTTACTGATTGACGTATTGATGTTATAGTCCATCACATGCTTATTAAATCCAAATATTTCCATTGATGGTTGCAGCAAGCTAGTCATGGAAAAATATCCCAGGACTTAATTAATCGCTTAATGAGTATTGTTGGCCACTTGATACAACTTCGCACATTGAAGGTATTTTTGTTTAACATTTGAATCTTCTAGGTAGAGTTCATTTTCACGCTCACATTGCATTGAGTACAAGCTATATCTATTTCGATTTATTCTGACTATCTATTTCAAAAATTATGCCATATCTCAATTATGTAATGGAGATCTGCGAGGTTGTTTTAGCAGTTGATCGTAGTGATGGTTTCTTTCTCTATCTTGGTTTCATATCTTCATTGGAAGGCAATAATACATCCAAAATCTTGTAATGCATAATCTTAGAATCCATCATAGTTGTGAAGCTGGAAGAGACGTAGAATCAGATCCATTGTCAAATGTGATCTATTGCTGATCTGTTTCAATCTGAGAGCTCAAGACCAGCCTGATCTCTCATAGCGCTATTGTTTACTACTGATAAAGCCCTTACCCCTCACATGACTAACTTGGTTAAAAAAGTGGAAAGCTAAGTTGCTCGAGTTCCTACCACTAACTTTTGACAATTATGTGGCTAGTTGGTCTTTTCACTATCCGTCACTTTCCAGCTGGTATCCTATGTTCTCTCTTTCCAACACTGAAAGCAACACTTAAAACATTATTTACTTTGAATTCGAACAATTTCCATTTGACTCGTTGCAAATCTTGATGAGTGTGTTACAATTTCTGGATATATTTTTATGGGCTTGTTTATATTCAATGCTGGTGTGTGTAAGTATCCAGTAAGGATATGCATTTTTTTTGTTGTCAATTTTCAGTTTACTTTGAGAAATCTGCATGAAGTACCCATACTCATGTTACAGCCATTTACCATGGGCACGTCAAGATAAATGAAGAATCTATTTTTATCCACTGTACCTTCTTGATTCCATCAATGAAACTACTTTACAAAAAAAAAAAGTAAATTCTTCCTTCAGTCCCACTTTATATGATACTCTTTCATTTTAGGACATTTCGAAATGTTTGACACTATCCACTAATAATATTATTCCGTACAAGTTTTACAATTTCATTTTGATCAAGAAAGATCTTTATTAGTCCATCCAGAGGATGCGAGAATATTCAATTATAAAAGTATGAGGCCCTCAACCATCATTTAAAGAACCAACAAAATCTATCATCCGGTTAGGAGGTGTGGAAACGACACCTTGAGTAGCACTTCTCCATAACTGTACAAAATTTCATGCCAAAAGGAGTTGTTAGTCCAACAGATTTGTAGGTTACAAGGTGGTGAAGTTCATCAGGAGTTGAGGTTTAGGAGAAACTTAGTGGACTTGGAGGTCCCAGAATATATAAATTTGATTGTTTTGCTTCACAAACATATTACTGCACAATAGTCATGATGTTTTGAGATGGAGGGCAGAGAAAACTAGAGTTTTTCTATTAAGTCCTTTTATGTGCATCTTTTGGATATGGAGGAGTCCACTTTTCCACATCTCTCGGTATGGATCCCTAGGGTCCCGGGAAGAAGAAGAGGATTACCTGCGTAAGTAGGTGGTTCATGTGCAAAAATTCAGGAGAGAAATCGTGGGTCACCTCCTATTACATTGTTGGATTGCCTCGCACTTATGGTGGGAATTATTGTGTTGGTTTGGTCTTGGATGGGTGATGCCATGCATAATTAAAGATGTATTCTTTAGATGGGCTTTTGGCAGTCGTAAGAGAAAGAACATGGCGTAGGACGTCGTCCAATTAGCACTTATGTGGACTATTTGGAGGGAGAGAACTAGGAGAGTTTTCGGTGGAATAAAGAAGGATTTTGTTTATTTTAGGAATAGCCTGTTATCCCTTATTTCTTTTTGGTGCACTCGGGAGGTTACCTAGGTATAGAAGATTGTGTGTCATTTGTTGAAAAACATATTATTTTGTAGGGTTTTTACTTTTTTGTATATTTCTTGTATACATGTCTTTTTGTGCCATTTGTTACTCCCTCCGTTTCATATTAGATGAGGTAGTTTGACTCGGAACGGAGTTAAGAAAAAAGAAGAAGACTTTTGAAACTTGTGGTCTTAAAAGCTTAAGGGGTAAAAAGTTTGTGGGGCCATGACATTTATGTGGCGATAAAAGCTTCTCATTAAGGGTAAATGGGTAAAATGAAAGAGTTTAAAGTTGAATTATTTTCAAATTTAGAAATGTGTCATTTGTTTTGGAACAGACTAAAAAGGAAAGTACCTCATTTAATATGAAACGGAGGGAGTAATAATTTAAAAAAACATCATTTGCATTGTTCCATTCATTCCAACAAGAAGGATTTTCAAAACATCTACATTTCAACTGTGATATGCACAACTCCTTCCCATCAAGGCATTGTCCAGAAAAGCACAACCCAAAGATATGACCTAGTGGTCAATGAAATGGAAGGAATACCGTGAGGTTTTAGGTTCAAATCCCATCGGAGGCAAAAAGTCACTAGGCGATTTCTTCTCCAAACCTTGGTGGGCGAGTTACCTGTTACTTGTGCCGGTGGGAGATAGCAAGTACCCGGGTGGAATAGTCAGGTGTGTGCAAGCTGGCCCGAACACCACCTTCTTAAAATAATTTGTCCAGAAAAATGCAAGTAGTGATCTATTGCTATATATTTCTGTCTTCTTCACCTTCCATGAACCCCAAGCCCAACTATTAAAAGCTGTGTTTACTGCATATGGCGTCACCCATTGAATAGCATAAAGAGTGGAACATATTCCTAATGCTCCTAGTGACGACAGTGGAGAAATAAATGATTGATGTCTCTGCTTCTGTCTTGCATGTAAAACATCTACTGCAGAGTGTGAAACCTCTTTCCTTTATATTGTCATTGCTGAGGCAAGCTTCATAAAGTTCAATCCAGTTGAATAACATACGTTTACAAATTTTTTGAGACTTCAATTTCATTAGCTACTTAAATTTTAAGTTACGGTCTGATGTTTTCTCCTTTAAACTTACTTGCAATCGTTATTTTAGACATTTTTCACTATTACGGGATAATATGTAAGTCAAATTAATATCTCAATAAAGTCGTTTGGATTTTAATATCTCAATAAAGTCAAATTAATATCTCAATTAAGTCGTTTGGTTCTTTAGGAAAACTATATAATAAAGTCGTTTGGATTTTCATAAATTAGAAGAGATTCTCATTTAAAAAATTAGAAATACTAATTACCATTTTTCAGAAATACTAACATGGTTAAAAAACTCTTGTTGATTAGCAAATATTAGAGGTCTAAATGTGCCTGTAAGTAGTACCTTTATCTGCGAGCAAACGAGGCATTAGAGTGTTGAACTTGGTAGAATGAAATGTGAGTGTGAAGATGGATGTATATTTAATTAACAGATTTTCCTGAAACGGTGGTGTTTTTTTTGCAATATCTTGCGTCAGATGACAAACTGTTGCAATTAGAATTTGTTACATCGGACGAAGAAAGGAATGCTTAGGTAAATTCCTAACGGGTATTCAGCATTATAGTTGTGAAATCTGAAGGAGAATTATTTGTTTCAAGAATATTTAAAAGATGAAATTGGAAGAGAAATGCTGGGCAGCTCTAGTTTCATGGCAGATTGCTGTAAACTTCTTTCAGGTTATGTCTAATGCATACATCCACTTTTACATGTTGCAGTTTCATGTAAGCTTCAATGTGTAAACATGTTTTACCATCTTTCACGAGCTTGTGCCATGTTAGAGAAATTTATGATGGTTTTTGTCTATGTTCATATATATTGTGGTTTAATATTTCTCCCAATTAACTGTTACTATTGCTTCAAGTTGTTGGTGCTCTTTTTCCCGTCACTGTCTTAGAAATTATGATTGATCCGATATTTGTTCTGGTTGCAGAGGAATTTGAAAATCATGGTCAATATGGGACTGTCAGCGAAACAGGAGAAAGATAACAGGGTTCATCAAATAAAGAGGGAGGTCGCTGAGATGATTAAGTTGCGGATTCCATTGATGAAATCAAAGGTGTGACTTTGTAATAATATGCTTATATTTTGCCATGACTGCATGCTGTCTTTGCTAGCATTTGGGGGATTCAGGTCTTTCTATAAAGTTGTCATTGTTCCGTAGTGGTCGGGAAAAAAGAGTTCCATTTTTGTATAAGTGGATGTTTCAATGGGAAATCCTAAATCAAACTTCCCTTCCCGAGGTTGTTGGAGATTGTTTTATGAAAAAGAAATCTATAACATATCTTTTTACTGATGCTCGCGTGTGCTTGCAGTTACTTGAGCAACAGGCTGGAGCTTCTGATGACTTCCAAGAAGCAAGCGCTGAAGAGAAAGAAGCCTTTAAGAGAAAATACAGCATGGATGTTGCACTAGAAGACAAAATATGCGACCTTTATGATCATTTTGTTGAGGTGCTTTTGCCCCATCCCAACCCCCACCCCCATCGCCTCAAACTAAAATGTCCTTGACAAGATTGCTTCTTACTGGAACAGTGGATGTTGGAGATTTACTTGGTCTTTACTTGTAGGGGCTGGATGAAGATGCTGGTCCACAAGTCAGAAAGTTGTATGCAGAGGTTAGGGGACATGCGAATTTTACTATTTCTTTTAGAAAGAACACCAGGTTTTCTATGCTTGGTACTTATTCTGTGTCATGTGCTTCACTTCATTTGCAATTGGGGCATCTAGGAAATTTTAGTACTTTATGCAAACTACTTTCAAAGGCATCTGAAGGTAGACTCTTCACTCTACAGCACAAGTCCTCCCACCTGGGGGACAGCTTTTGGTGGATGCAAGAGTCTGTTCTCTATTGTGGTGGTCGTTTATTGATGTTCTTCTTAGATCCTTTAAATGACATTTTCCACTGCGGAACTCTGATGTAATATTCATGATTTTGGTCGTGAAAATGTGAACTAGGAGCTACTTTGGCATTATGGGGTTTTCCAAAATCTTCCTAGTTTTGCCTATGATGTTTCTTTAACTTTAATTGTTCTGTTTTGTTTTTTCATGCAGCTTGCAGGATTTTGGCCAAATGGCTTTATGGACAATCATGGTATTAAACGTGCTATATGTAGAGCAAAAGACAGAAGGAGAGCATTGCACGCCCGGCGTAAGGTAAAAATGCCCTGTTTGTCTAATTTCTCTCCTTAGTTTAGTTTATTAAGCATTTATCTTATAGCTCTTAAGCTGAGAGCGTGCATTCGCAGTGGAGCTCTGTTTTAGGTAAATGTATAAAATCAATTTGAGATAAGAACAGCATTCCCAGGAAGATATTGCTTAAACAGAAGAATGAACTGGGTGTTAGCTAAAAATTTCCAGTCAAAAAAGATTCGATCTTTTCCCTAAAAACATGCTTAAGGAATGAAATTGTACTAGAGAGAGGACAAAATGTAATAGGTGTGCTAATATTCTTTTGTGATTTCTAGTTTACCTAATAACAAATTGATTTGGCACAAAGATATAACCATTGAAAAAGTGTACCCTCAACTGTAGACCAAATAACTTCACATTCATCAAGTCCACTATCAAGCACGTGTAAGGAATTAATTGTACCACAGAGAGGAAAAGTAAACACGTGTGCTAATGTGCTTTAACTATTTCTATTTTCCTAATAACGAATAAGTTTTGGCTCATACAACAATATAACCATTGAATAAGTGTACCTTCAAGTCTAGACCAATTAACCTCGCTATCTCATTAAGTCCACTATCAAACACATCATACTTGAGAAAACAGATCACCTATATGCTTGCTCAATCAATTTTCAGTACAATGAATTTAGAAAAATAATGAAGGAATTTGACAGTTTTAAAGGCCTTCAGGACGTAGCTGACCTTTTGATAGCCAAACTAACTTGATTTCAGTTTGGAATCTGACAATCAATTTCTGGTAGATTTTTAGAAACTCAGAAGTTACAGTGTGGCATGACCACTCAGTAGTTTCTCTTTAGTTATTTAAAAAGAAAAAACTACTGTGTGGTCATGGTAGTTGTTAGAATAGTCATGTAAATAGGAGTAAATAAATAACCCTAATCCAATATATGTTAGGAGTAGGACATGTTATGTGTGTATATATATAGGGCTCATTGTAACATATGTATATACATCAATAATATATTTTCTCCCGTGCTTTCTCACATGGTATCAGAGCTTTAGTGAGAAACATATCGCTGTGCATCATTCCAGCGACTTCCGGGAAGAAAGAACTCAGTCACCGTGCAATTTTCCGGTGACCTAAGTGACTTATTGCGTCAAAGTCACTAATTAACAGTGTTGTGCAAAATCCAACACCACCACAAGGTTCCCAAGAGAGATCCGACCAAACCCCAGAAAAAAATCACCGGAAAATAGCCCTCCACGCGCCGTCACGCGCCTGTCGGAACTCTGCCGCCGGCGGCGCGTCTGTCCCACGCGCCGGCGCGTGAGGCCTCTTCCGGCCATTTTTCGGCTTCGCTTCTTCAGGACAGTTGGATCGCCCTGCAATTCCGAGCCTGTCCATATTTTTATTTTTTAATTCCGACCACTTTGAGTTTTTCCGGCGACTACACTGATTTTTCCGGCAGCTACAGTACTTTTTCGGCAAACACAGTGTTTTCTTCATCTGTCTCAGAGAATTTTCAGTTGATTCTTTTTTGTTATTTAGTGATAATCCAACCATGTCTTTGGGAGTCGATGCTTTCGGGTCTAGAAACCCGAGTTCTGGCAGTTCCGGTGTTATGATTACCTCAGAACCTTTAATGGGAGGTTCAAACTACTTAGATTGGGCTTCATCTGTCGAGTTGTGGTGTAAAGGTCAAGGAGTTCAAGATCATTTAACAAAAAAGGCTAGCGAAGGTGATGAAAAGGCCAAAACACAGTGGGAGAAGGTCGATGCTCAGTTATGTAGTATCCTGTGGCGATCTATTGATTCCAAGTTGATGCCCTTGTTCCGTCCATTCCAGACATGTTATTTAGTTTGGGAAAAGGCTCGTAATCTATACACTAATGACATATCTCGTTTCTATGATGTAATATCGCGAATGACAAGCTTGAA
>NW_017670525.1:203988-205555 GCF_001879085.1 Nicotiana attenuata
AGAAGAAGAAGAATGAAAATAAAAACATACCTGTTGAAACTTGAAAGCTGTTGTTGACTTGTTGTAATGTTGAAGAAGAAGAAGAAGAACCCTAGTTTGCTTGAACAAATCGTTGCTTCATGTGAGGGAGAAATCGTTGTTTTTTTGAGGAAGAAAGGGCTGGTTTAAAACCCTAGGTTGCTGCTGAAGAATGACTAAAACAGAGACTCACTCGATTTTGGGTCTTTTAATTGAAAAAGACACGTTTGGGCTTTTATTTCAAGAAGCGATCGCTTCTTCCGCTTCTTCCGCTTTTCCCGCTTCTCGCTTTTTTGGTAGAAGCGACCGCTTTTAGGTACCTGAGTCGCTTTTGGTACAGGTAGCGACAGACCCGGCGCTCCGCTTCGCTTCCTCGCTTTAAGCGAGGAAGCGGTCGCTTTTTTGAACACTGTGCATATCAACTTCCAACTAATGTGGATTATCATTTTTCCTAATTTCTCTGCCGTTAGGATTGCTCCCCCACAATTGTTTAAAAATAACAACTACTATACCTCAGTCCCAAACAAGTTGTGGTCGGCTCCCCATGCTATCGCTTAAACAAAACAAAAAACCATTTTCCCTGGTACCCTAGGGTCGTGTATCGAGGCGTGAAGAAAGTACCTTTTCTCCACAAGAATGATTTCAATATGAGCATGCCACCCATTTTCCCTTTTATTTCCAACTTTGTATGACTATAGGTTACACTTTTTGCCTGTACAACAAGCCAAGTAATTTTTTAGCTCTTTAATCTTCTACTTCTGCATATTTCTTCAAAAAAATAAACTACTGTATTATTTTAAACGTGAACCTACTGGAGTGATTTCTTGTGTATTAAGACATACACATACTCCCAGACCCAACAACAATACCTGTGCCTCAGTTCTAAGCTAGTGGGGTCGGCTGTATGAATCTTTGATATGCATTTTGCTCGAATTGTACCTGTCTCTTACCAAATTTGGAGGTTTTGGCCAGAAATTGTTTAAACCATAATGGTATTCTCTTTGGATAATGAATTTGACTTCCTCGACATTACATAATATTAGCGAATTATTCGAAAAAAATGTGATAGCTTCATGTTATCTTCCCTTCTCATACAGCTATGAAACCCGTCAAATGAACCCTCTTGGCTGCTTTATCCATCTCCATCATGTCACTGAGTGTTTCCATGACTAGTGTGAACACCACAGGTGATAAGGGATCCCTTGTCGAAGAAGCATGTACACTTTCCTCATCTGATTTCCTTGTCAAACATTTTGAGCTTTTCTCAAACCCTTTGAGATATCGAAGAACCCCCTTTGCAGGTCCAATTTGCAATGAAGTCTTGCTTCAGTGTTTCTCATCCTAGAGTCCACTAGCTTATTGCAACTAGAACTGCTTCTAGTGTCTATTTTCTTTCAATAAAATCATTTTGTGATGTTGATGTTGTCACATCTCACATGCAAGAAAGTTACAGTCAATTGCTTAACATTAAAAAAGGGTATCAAGTAAACATAAATTAAGATCAAGAAAGTTCTTTTTTGTTTCATTTAGAAGCTAAACAAACCCCCCC
>NW_017670525.1:205575-218918 GCF_001879085.1 Nicotiana attenuata
CCCCCCCCCCCCCCCCCCAACCCACCACGCACACACAAAAAAATCATCCTGATTTCCCTTTTTGCCATTAAAGTATAACTGGGTCCTTCCATCAGACAATATGAGATTCCAAATTCCTTATTTAGCAGAGGGGCTGATGGACAAGCATGATCATATTCTAGGTGCGCCTTGGCAGATGAATCCATTACTTCTCATCTTTTGTGTGCAAAAACGTTTGGCCCCAGTTTCTCTTGGTGGAATAATCGGTGTGTGACCTTCGACGTGGTGATATATCCTTCAAAATTACTTGAAATAAGGTTATTTGGTGAGAAGAGATCTATTAGTCAAGCATAATCTGTTTACCTTGGGCATCAAGTTGTAGAAACCAATGTCTTGAATGTCTTTTCTTATATAGTTCCCTTGGAGCAAGAGCAAAATTATTTTCATAACTTGTCAAGATTCGTTCGACTTTTTCCTAATGATAATTAAAGAGGTCTATTAGGGTGATTAATATACTCTATACTGAAAAAAAACTGTATCTTAGACGGATGTCTAGGTATCTTATTTTCTGTGTGAATCAACCATCGATTCCTCAGTTGTTTTGTCAAAATTTACTTACTTGCAAATTATAGTAGAATATAACCAAAAATATTCAGGAAATGCTTGAAGAAATCATAGTAAAAGAAAATAATGTTTGGTTGCTCTAATAGTAAGTGTGATGTAAAATGGGATAGATGGAGTAAATTATTCTGAGGGTCGAATGATCAATCTTGAATTTTATTTCAAAAATTGATTGTCGTTGTTATAGTTTATTCTTGACTGTTTAGATTAGTAGATTTTAGATATTACATGAGAAACTAACATATTAGAATTGAAAAAAGTTCATTTTTTGACTTCAATAAGTAAATTATTCTTTTGGGACAAAGGGAATACACATACAAATGTGTGGAGGTTTCCAATTAGGCAAATAGGGACAGTGTGCACTGTGCACTATGTGTCTTGGTAGGGATGTCGGAGGTATTAGTCTATATCTAAATGCTGTTAGAGACTCCATCGAGTTGAGTTTCACATAGAAATTGGTCCTTAGTGGTTCTCATCTTCATCTCTCAAGGAATTACATTAAATTGCAGTTTCAAACCTGTGGCAAAATGTTTCTTTGTAGCTTTTATAATGCATAAAGTTGATGTGTGTTCTTTATTTAGGATGGAGAGAAAATTAGGAGGAACAAGTTATTGGCCCCTAAGGTAGAGGAAACTGGCAGAGTAGACGCTGTGCCTATTGCTCAGTCAGTGCATATCCAAGAAAAGGTTGTAATTGATCATTCTTCAACTTCAACAAACAAGCCATTATCCAGCACTGCAGCAGTGAATGCTTCTACAAGAATGCCTGTTTCCTCAGCAAATGGTCCTGATGTGGATCGGCTGAAGCAGGAGAAACTAAAGGGAGCTTCTGGCAGCTCTGTTGATCCACGAGCAGCAGATGCTTTGCCGAAAAAGAAAATAAAGAGGAAACAAGAGTCAGAATTGGGTGAAAGTCAATTCCACACCGAGAAGTTGACTTCGGAGGAGAAGAACAAAACCAATAAGCAGACTGTTTGTCCTCCAAAACCAAATAATGTTCAGCAAGTAGCGCCCTCACTCTGAACAGCTGACATGATGTAAGTTCTCCTTTTGGCGGCTTCATTCATTGTAACTCTTACTTTTCTAGTTTTGTATGTATATAGTTGTTAACATGGTGTATTACTGATAAGAAACTTAGACTTGAGAAGCTGAGTTTCTTATTTTGAAGTTACAGCTGAATGCACATTTAGTTTCATCATGAAGGCAAAAAGTTAGAAAGAAGATTGATTTCATATGGACACTGTCAGATAAGGCCCTCTGCTGGGCATTTTGATGCTAGTTTTTATGTCCTGGAAATTGGTCGCTTCCATATTTCGTTGCAGTACCAGCTTTATGTGACTTGAAATTCCATACTCCGTTCTGAGTGAGTCTGATCTAACCCAAATGTGGAACTTTAACATTTATCCTGATTGGGTACAACACAACTATTTTCTAGAAAAGCAAAGTTCTCGTTTTCAGAGGCTGTTGGAAAGCTAAACGAAAAACAGAAAAATTTCCTGCTCTACACCCAAAAACCCCACTCAAGATCACGCCTAAAAATGACATTTTTCATTTTTCTGATTTTCAGTTTGTCACTTAGGTCCAAAACGATCCTAGATTCTTTTCTGTTAATTCTTTCTTTTTTCCTTAAGACGAAACAAAAGATACTCTTAGGTTTAATTGCTTTAAGCTGTTTGGTCGTTCTTAACATATTAATTTTAACCACTGAGTCTCGTAGAATGTTTGAGTTTTGGAGATTTTCTAACAATATCCACTTAGGAATTCTCCTGTTTACAACTATTTTCTGGATATCGTTCAAATTTACAGCAAGATAAGGAATATTAACCAATTAAGGGCGCTTCTGTTAGGAAAAAGTTAAAAATCCACTAGTATTCAAGTTCAATAAATGAATAAAGGCAATTCCATCAATGGAAAACTTTTCTTCAAATTAGTATGTGGTTCATATAAGGAGAACTATTTTATGAAGTAAACATTAGTTGAGCTATTTATCGCTAGAAAATCTACAGGAGGAGGAGGATAATGAACAATCATAAACAGCAAGAAGGAGCTTTAGGTAAAAACAACTCAGTTCAGTTATAATTTCACGACCGAAACCAAACGATCAGACGCGTAGGAAGGATTAAACTGCCTAGCAAACCTAACATGTTATGTAGCATTTCCCATTCACAATTGTATTCTATAGCTCATCCTCCATTCAAAAATCTACAGATAACACATACACCTAGCATAACAATCTCTTGAGTAAACACTTTTTATTAGGATACCAACAAGATTTTTACAGCAAACATGATATGGTTTAATGGAGTACTAATTCTAGAATTTTAAGTACTAAATAAAACATAAAATCGCCAAGATAAAACCGGTGGGGCTTATCAAGGGAGCTCCTGATTCTATCAAGTCTGAAGTCTGACTATCCAATCGTTCTCAATAACTCAATTTGTAAACACAAAGGAAAGTAAGTGAGTCAGATGGCTTAATTAGTGAATATAACATAAACCTTAACCTTTTTGCTTAGATGATTTGGAAGACATGCCTTGAAATGAACACTTCAAGACAATGCATCCAATTATGAAGTACTTTCCTTGTACTCGTAGATAACAAATCACTCATATAATTTTTTTTTTGGTGAACTAGATAATTATATAAATATAACAAAAATAATTACATCATTGTTTGAGAGCTACTGCTCTAGAGAGTTGCATTATCATTGTCTTGCATTACAAAGGGATCCTCCCTGGTTTTACATACAAAAACAGTTCCTAGGATGTCTGCCTACAGGGCCTTGTTTACAAACACCGGAGGAGCTGTCAAAATTTCTGTCCTATCAAACAACTTCATATCTGCTCCTTCCTTTGCGAGGAGGTCTGCCACCCGATTTAGCTCTCTAAAATTATGTCCTAGTGCTGGGTTTTCCAGCTGCTCCATCAATGACTTGCATTCAAAGATAATCGAGTTATAATGTAGGTTTCCCTTATTTAGCATCCTTAGAACTTGTTCAGAATCAGATTCAGATTTGTAGAGGTGTGAATTGTGTTCAAGAGCTATTTTGAGACCCTGCCATAGTGCTTGGAGTTCATCCTCTAAACTGGTGGTATATGGTAAGCCTCTCATGTATCCTAGCACCTAGTCACCCCTGCTATTCCTAAAGACACCCCCAACCCCTCCTACTCTTGATTTCGGGCAAGCAACCCCATCAATGCTAAGCTTATAGGAGCCATTAGGTGGTGGTTTCAGTTGACAGCATCATTGAATTGCATGTTCTTGACCTTGCGCCATGTATCCTCCCGGTGGACCATTGAAAACACAAGGTGTGGATGTGATTTCTTGTTTGTACACTCCAGGGTTGGGAACTGCTAGAATGCTCTAGCATTTGTGCATTCAAAGAAGATGGTTTATCTCTTCCACTCCAGAGGAGCAGAAATGATATATTGGGCTTACATTTAAGCCTATGCTGTTTAGGTGCTTGGCAGTGGGAAGTCTGTTATGTTGCATCATCCAAGTGAATTTTTATATCTTATTAGGGGACCTTTAGCTTCCAAATCCAGCCAAAGGAGTCACCATGGCTGGTACTGGGGTTTAGCTCAGGACTAATTAGGTTGTAGGCTGATTTGGAGTTAAAAAGCCCATTTCCATTAAGGTTCCAGATAAGATTATCTTCAGAGTTTCTAGAAACGGGGATGAAGGTTGATTGAATAACACACTTAATGTCTTTGGGCATGGGGTAGTGAACAACATCAAAGTTCTATTTCCCATTGCTGAGGATAAAGTTAATCTTAATGGTCAAGTCAGAGCTGTGCCAAGGCCCATGGAGGATCAAGTTGAGGGGCTGCATATTAGGGATCTAGTTGTTAGTAAGGAAGTTGACTCTATCCCCTTTATGAACAACCCATCTAGAGGCCTTGATACAGACATTCCAACCTTCCTAAATACATTGCCAAGTCCTAGTCTTTTGTTTAGCTCTAGGATGGTTAACACTATAGTGCTTCCCTATTAGTACCCTAGCCCACATACTGTTAGTGTTCTTGTATAATCTCCAAGCTAGATTGGTTAGGCTAGCTTTGTTTTTCATGTGGGTAGGTACGACGACCCCGACCCCCCCCCCCCCCCCGTTCTTTGGTTTAGTAATAGTATCCCATTTGATCATGTGCAGTTCGTTTTTTCAGCAGTTGTTTCTCATATAAAGTTCCTTTGAATTTCATCTATCTGGTTGGTGATGAGTGAGGGTAACTTTATATAGTTCATCACATGGCTGGGAATGCTTCCCAGGAAAGCTTTGGCCAAAGTTGTACGGTCAACCATGTTTAACATCTTAGTTTTCCAGCCAACCAACCTAGTATTCATACTGTCAGTGATGAATTGAAAATCTCTATTGGTGGGCCTTTTGTGGAAAATGGGAAACATAGGTACATACCAAAATCCTTGCTTTTCCTAATTCCTAGTATTAAGATGCACCTATTAGCCCAATCCTCTTTGTAATTGGTTGAAAAGATGACCTTGGATTTTTGGAAGTTAACCTTTTGGCCTGATGCAATGTTAAACTCATCTAAGGTAGCCAGGATAGCATCACAATTCTTCTTATTAGCTATACCAAAGAGTGTGAGACCATCAACAAAGAAAAAGTGAGAAATTTTAGGGCCATTCCTACTGATGGTGATTGGAAACCAATCCTTTCTCAAGACTACCTGGTCAATGTTCCTTGAGAGTCTTTCCATGCAAATAATGAATAGGTAGGGGGAGATGGGGTCACCCTGCCTGATTCCTATAGTAGGATTGAAAAGGCTCAGTTTGGCTCCCATTGACCAGGATGGATATGGAGCCAATGATACATGAGAGGATCAGATTGATCAATTTAGGTGGGAACTTGAAGAACATTAGGGAGTCCCTGATGAAGGAACACTCAAGTCTGTCAAAGGCTTTCTCTAAGTCTATCTTAGGGACCATGTTAGCATTCTTCCCTTTCATCTTTTGGAAGTGAGTGATGTATTCCTGAATAATTATGGCATTATCAGCAGCCCTTCTGTTAAATAGGAAACTGGCATGTGATGGCCCAATTATGGTCTGGAATAAGGGCTTTATCCCATTCACTATGATTTTAGTGACAAGCTTGTACATTGTGTTGCACAGTCTTAAGCATAGTAGCATTTTGGCATTTAGGGATCAAACATAGAAGGGTCCTATTGACTTTTGGCGGCATGGTTGAGGTGGTGAATACCTTCTGACAAAAGTTGTTGACTTGGGTAGATAGGATGCTCCAGTATTTTTGGTAGAAGAAAGGGTGCATCCCATCAGGTACAGGGGCCTTAAAGTGCTTGAAACAGTCCATGGCTTTCTTGCTTTCAGAGTACCTAAGGAGTTGATCTATGGATACTATCATGCTATCAGTAAGGACTAGAGCGGTGTCCTCAGTGCAGCAACTTTTGTAGGTAGATGAGGTAAGGGATGTGGTAAAGATGTTTGCAGAGTAGCCTCTGGTGGTTTCTTTGATGAGGTTGGGGTCTTTGATCTGATTACCGACCTCATCTGTTAATCTAAGACTCCTATTTCTCCTTCTTCTGTTGAGGGTGGTTATATGGAAGAACCTAGTGATAGCATCTCCTTCACACAGCCAGCTAACTCTGGATTTGATCTTCCAAAAATCCTCCTCATTCTTAAGGATAGCTGAGAACTCAGCTTGGAGGTTTGATTCTAATTCCTGAAGGTAGGTGCTAAAAGGGTAGGCATTAGAATTGTGGATGCCATTAAGCCTAGCTAAAATGTATTTCTTCTTGTGGAAGATATTTCCAAAGACATGCCTTTTCCAGATGGTCACATTAGCCTTAAAAGTGTTGGTGCCCAATAGATCATTTGTGGAGCTGAAGCTATTTTGATCAATGGAGGGGAAATCAGGGTGACCACACCATATAGACTCGAATCTAAAGGGCCTTCTATGATCACTGTACTATTGACTAGTAATGTTGAGGAGTAGTGGACATGGTCAGAGTGGGTCCTAGGGAGGTGGTTAATAGTAGATTCCGGGTATGACTCAATCCAATCATCAGTGACAAAACACCTATATAGCCTTTCTAGGATAAGGTCTTGCCTGTTATGTGTCGTTTATTAGACCAAGCATACTTTGAGCCTTTGAAACCTAGGTCAACTAGTCTATATTGGTTTAAACAACTCCAAAAACAATTGCTTCTACTATTATTAATGATGTTGCCCCCAAATTTGTCCCTGACTTTTAGGACTTCATTGAAGTCACCTCCTACAAGCCAGTTACCTCTATAAGCAGAGGCCATGTCCTCAAGGGACTTCCTGTCACACCCCAACCTTGGGAGGCGTGGCTGGCACCCGGTACCGCACTGGCCCGAGCGAACCACTCTATAACTCATTCATTCCTTTTGTAACTATCACGGGCCAACATGGCCATAACTCGTAATGCACAATTGTAAGTGGGCAGATGTTATATCAATGAACCTTCGTTCATAAAACATGAATACATATGGGCCGTCAAGGCATCTGACATACTGTACATAATAAACCTGTGTCTACAAAGCCTCTAAGATTATTTGACATAAAATGGGAAAGGGTACCGGCCTACCCATAAGCCTGGAGCAAAACTCTGACACGATGAATTATAGACACGACTGCACTCCGAATGAGGTGGAGTCTTACCGATCCTTTGCTGAATGCTAACCTCGTCTACTATGAGGGCTCGTCAAACTGATTGTCTATACCTGCAGGCATGAATGCAGCGCCGCCCCCAACAAAAAGATGTCAGTACGGATAATGTACCGGGTATGTAATTTGAAACTGAAACATAACAGTAAGTCAACATTTAGTTAAGGATTTGGAAGAAACATGGAGTAAAGGACTCAACCTAAAAGTTTGGATAGCTCTGTAAATCATGAAATATTTATAATGTCATGCATATGCATATAAATGTCATGTGATACATAGGTCTGTACGTACATAACATCATCAAGCCTCTCAGGGCATCCCATCATATCATCTCGGCCACTGTGGGCGAATCATCAACGTATACCAGCTGATCAGGTGGTGGTGCGTATATAATGCCGTAACCTTTTTTCATATATATATATATATATATATATATATATATATATATATATAACGCCATCCGATCATGATCAATATAAATAAATGCAATGCATGAGAATTACGTCAATAAAATCTCTTGGAATGTCATAAGATCATTATGCCTTTCATTAATATCATGAAACAACCTTTATCAACTTACGTATTTTTTGAGACCCATGAACAGATGATAGAATAATATGACACATGGGGAATCAAGAACATAAACATCTCTAGTATTTCTATGAATAGTGTCATTTATGGAAATTGTGCATTTGCTCGTTTCGTTTGTGCCATATAGATCATGCCAAAAGAAAGAAGGGATAGCCTTAACATACCTGTGAAACTTACATGACAAGCCACTTCCGTGCGTTCTGTACAAGTAATTGGGCTAAGCAGTCTACATGATTGTATTACCATGCTCTGGTAAAAACTGAGCTCAGCAGGGAATAGAAGCCAAGGAACCCTGGAACAAAAGTTCCTACAATTTCATTTTACTCATCTTTGAGGTTTAGGAAGCAGATATACCGAGGATGTCTAGTAACTTTTTCAAATCAATGTGATTTTGGATATCTTAGGTCACAAATTCTTCTTGCTTTTTAATAGTATCAAAAAATATAGAAGAGAATTATTCAACCAAAGCTACGATCATGTGATCCTTTTCCACCCCTTCGTTTTTACTTTTTATATATATTCCTCCATTNAAAATATCCATGTAAAAATACATATATTTTCTTAACTTCTAATTTTCTTAATCTCATATAAAGAGTACAAATTTTCATATGCTTAATTCTTCAAATGGTAAAAAGAGACAACCTTCTTTTCTTGTGAGAAAATAATTCATATCTTTACAATAAAGAAAATCTCATAAACTTTTCTCATATTAGGTGTATAATTTAAAACATATTCGAGAGTATTAATATTACTATAAATATATGAAATCATATTTTTCAAACCATTTTTTTCTTTACAAAAATGTTCTACTCAAAATACCATATCTAATATATATATATATATATATATATATATATAACAGTATCAAGGTTTTTAATCTTACGGGGTATAACATCCTTCCCCCCTTTAGAACATTCGTCCTCAAATGTTAACTCTTAGAGATTTTCAAAATTTTCACTAGGGTCTCCTCTGTAACTAAACTAAAACCAAAACTATATCGAATGTCTTGACTATTCACAACCTTTTGTACTTGAGTATCTCGTATCTTCTTTACATTACCTTACTTACTTTACAATCTCGCATCATATCTTTTATTTATTTCATAACCTCCCTTCCACCTTACGTTTTAAAGCTCTACTGTGATACCTGCACCTCTGGTGCATACAAAATCTAGCGAAAACTTCAAACTGACTTCGTACGACTTAGATCTATGGCACGGTCTGGAAACAGAAGAAGGGTAACATTTCCTAAATGCCCTATAGCCTCTCAATTATAAGTGTGGCGCACAACACACCCATAAGTGAGACTCTACTAAGCACGGCTTTGTAGACTCCCTAGGACACGACCCACTCTGATACCACTTTGTCAGGCCCCAACCTTGGGAGGCGTGGCTGGCACCCGGTGCCGCACTGGCCCGAGCGAACCACTCTGTAACTCATTCATTCCTTTTGTAACTATTGTGAGCCAACATGGCCACAACTCGTAATGTACAATTGTAAGTGCGCAAATGTTATATCAATGAACCTTCGTTCATAAAACATGAATGCATATGGGCCGTCAAGGCCTCTGACATACTGTACATAATAAACCTGTGTATACAAAGCCTCTAAGATTATTTGACATAAAATGGGACAGGGTACCGACCTACCCATAATTCTGTCGCAAAACTCTGACACGATGACTTATAGACACGGCTGCACTCCTAATGAGGTGGAGTCTTACCGATCCTTTGCTGAATGCTAACCTCGTCTACTATGAGGGCTCGTCAAACTAATTGTCTATACCTGCAGGCATGAATGCAGCGTCCCCAACAAAAGTACGTTGGTACGAATAATGTACCAAGTATGTAAGGCGCAACTGAAACATAACAGTAAGTCAACATTTAACTAAGGATATGGAAGAAACATGGAGTAAAGGACTCAACTTGAAAGTCTGGATAACTCTGTAAATCATGAAATATTTATAATTTCATGCATATACATATAAATGTCATGTGATGCATAGGTCTGTACGTACATAACATCATCAAGCCTCTGAGGGCATCCCATCATATCATCTCGGCCACTATGGGTAAATCATCAACGTATACCAGCTGATCACGTGGTGGTGCGTATATAACACCGTAAAATTTTACCGAAGCTCATATACATATATATATACACGTATATAACGCCATCCAATCATGAGTCAATGTAAATTAATGCAATGCATGAGAATTACGTCAATAAAATCTCTTGTAATGTCATAAGAACATTATGCCTTTCATTAATATCATGAAACAAACTTTATCAACTTACATATTTTTTGAGACCCATGAACAAATGATAGAATAATATGACACATGGGGAATCAAGAACATAAGCATCTCTACTATTTCTATGAATAGAGTCATTTATGGAAATTGTGCATTTGCTCGTTTCGTTTGTTTTAGATCATGCCAAAAGAAAGAAGGGATAGCCTTAACATACCTGTGAACCTTACATGACAAGCCACTTCCGTACGTTCTCTACAAGTAATTGGGCTAAACAGTCTACATGATTGTATTACCATGCTCTGGTAAAAACTGAGCTCAACAGGGAATAGAAGCCAAGGACCCCTGGAACAAAAGTTCCTCAAATTTCATTTTACTCATCTTTGAGGTTTGGGAAGAAGATATACCGATGATGTCTAGTAACTTTTTCAAGTCAATGTGATTTTGGATATCTTAGGACACAAATTCTTCTTTCTTTTTAATAGTATAAAAAAAAATATAGAAGAGAATTATTTAACCAAAGCTACGATCATGTGATCCTTTTCCACCCCTTCGTTTTTTACTTTTTATATATATTCCTCCATTTTAAATCATGCCACATATATTAATAATGTATGAGTCATACTTTCTCTAAACCAAAAGCTGCCACGTTGAAGTTCTTATCCAAATATATTAATAACTATATGAAATCATATTTTTCAAACCATTTTTTTTCTTTACAAAAATGTTTTACTCAAAATACCATATCAAATATATATATATATATATATATAAACAGTATCAAGGTTGTTAAACTTATGGGGTGTAACACTTCCATAATCTAATTCTATCATGTAGGTGGCTACTAGCATAAATAGCAGGGAAAAGCCACTTAGAGTCATCAAGGGTTACCTTCACCATGACATGCATACCCTGGGGTGTGGTACATACCTCATCGAACTTCACTAGGTCATCCTTCCACATGACATCAATTCCCCCAAATTGCCCAATGGCAGAGGATTGGAATTGAGCTGTGAACTGGAGCTCAATAGTCAAATGCGTATGGTCAACCATTCTTGTATCAAGGAGAACAGGGACATCAGGGTTGTGCAGCTTGACCATGGAGGCACAATGTCTGCGGAATTTAGCACTGTTGGCTCCTCTTGCATTCCATATTATAAAGTTCATCAGTAAAGGGTTTTGAGATGGGGCTTTCCTCTGTAGGCCCTTCCCCTTTCCCACAAGGGTCACTTTCAATCTTCCCAGCACATGGCTTATTGCTACTGCCGAGTTCCCTAAGTTTGGAGATGAGGGAACTTGGAGATTTAGTTTGCAACTTGTTAGCTTTCATGGGTAGAGAGCAATAAGCATTTCTCCGAACGACTTCTTGAACTCGATCACTTAGGCTTCTTGCATGAGGAGTATTGATGTTTTTGGGACTCCTAACTTTTCCCGGATGTTTTCTAGGTCTGCGTTGGACTCCTTGAGGTACACTAGGATCTGGTTCTTCTCATTGATTAGTTGGTCCATTGATGTGGACTGAGTCGATGGTGGGGGAGTGGACTAGTTCACCTGTGGCCACAAGGTGAAAGTAGGTAATGGAAGAGGTATGTTCAGGTCCATGAGTTGAAAGAAGGGCATTGTTTGACAGAGCTGCTCCATTAGGTTGTTGGGCTCCTCCAGAGAGAGGGGTTGTTGGGTACCCATGTATTGCGCTTGGAGGAGAGTGGAAAGCCAAAGTTGGTGGCCGAAGTTGGACAAGGCTTGGTGAAGGGGGTGGGTCGCCAGTCGTACTAGGTATCAAGGACATTGGATGGTGATGGATCTTGGGACTGGCCCAACCATCATTTGCAGTGACTGAGAGTGGCCCTGCAGAGCCATGTCCAGCCAAGTTCGGCATCAAATTCGGTGGTAGTGGAAGAGTGGACATTGTTAAGGGGTGGTGTTATGTGGAGGGTTAGGGTTGTTTGGGTTCGCCATTGAGGGGAGTTTTTTTGGGGAGGTCGCCGGTTATGCTTGAAAACAGAGGCATCACTTCAACTGCGTAGTTATAATCCGTTTAGTGGTTGTTGGATTTCGCGTTGGGGCGTTTGAGATCTTTGCTCAATCTTGAAGGATTGACACTCAATGTCACTTCACAACTGAGATGTTGTGATTGATTTATCCCAGGCAATTGATTGCCTCTATTGAGAGAGGCGCAGTCGGAGAGAGTGTGGGTAAAGTGGGAGTTTGGGATAGAGCTAGGCAGGGGCGGCTCAAGCACATACGGGGCCTAAAGCCAAAGTTTAATATAAGGCCTAACTTTTTATGTTTTTAATTGAAGTCTTTTCTTCTAGCTGTTTGAAATATAAAATTGTTAATAATTTTTTATAATCGATTTTCTCTAATAATTCTTGCTCGATTGATAATTTAGCCAACTTATTTAATCTTCCTTGAGATATTTTTGAGCTTAGAGTAAGAGTTTACAAAGCAATAGAATTATAGAACTATTGGAAGCTTACAAGTATTGTTGAACACTTGAACTAGTGAAATCTTGGAGAAAGAAGGTGAGTAATGAAATCTTGGAGAAAGAAAGTGAGTAAAAATATCAAGAGAAACACAAAAAATATGTAGGGTTTTCTGAAATACGAAGAGACTGGAAAAAAAAAAGATTGACTTCGATAAATTAAGGAAGTGAGAGCAATATTTTTAATGGAGGAGTAAAAAGTGGAAAGCTGAAGGTCGGAAAAACTATTCATCTACCCATTTTTAAATAAGTCATATTATTATTTTATTATTATAAATAGTATTTTATTTTAGGTGAATGTCTATATTTTGGAGAGATTCTAGGGTTTGTTACTTTGTGGCTAAGTCACTTTTTCCCTATAAATAAAGGGGTTCTATTTAATTGTAATTCATCCCAAATCAATAAGAATCATCTCTCTCTACTTTTCTCTGTAATACTCTTCTTCTTCTTTTATTGTTTTATAACATTTATTTATATATCTAAAAAGTTTTCTTTCCTTTATATTAAAAACTCTACTTTTGTATTAAAAGTACTAAATATTATTTTTTAAATACCTATAAACCTATTATTTTTTAAAAATGGGCACCCCAAATTTGGGGGCCTAAGGCACAAGCCTTACTACACATAAGGTTGGAGCCGGCCCTGGATCTAGGTTGGGTTGCTGGTTTTGGAATGGCCAACTTTATCAAATTTATTTGGGTTTGTAGGGTATAATTACCCAAATCAGGGAGGCCTTCTAACTCGGTGATATTACTTG